>NW_023010311.1:0-23581 GCF_902201215.1 Prunus dulcis | reverse complement strand
CCTAGAACCTGAACCCGACAACCCCCAGCACCACTCCTCCCACCGCTCCCACTCCCACTCCCACCAAAACCCAACCCTTCCCCATCGCCAACTGCCACCCCCCAACCGTGGCCACCATTTCCTCCGCATATCCCAGCCCTGATTTATCCTCCTCTATGTCCAAATCTGATCGCCCCTAGCCATACCCGCCACCACAAATCCACACTCAACTCGACCAATCCGATCTGCTTCCAGCCGCAGCTATCCGAATAAAGTAACCAGAAACCCCACACCCAGTCACCACTTGAAATCCATAGACACCAAAACCAAAATCTCAAACACGAGAAAAATAAATCCATACATAAACAACAGAGACAATAAAATTATGGGAAGAAGGAAAAATGTGGTTTTTTTTTGGATGGGGTTTGGTAGTTCGGGTGATATCTTATTTCGTTTTTTATTTTAATGAATATTTTAATAAATTTTTAACATAAAACTGACAAAGTGGCTTAAAATGTTAACGTTTGCCAAGTCAATAACGGAATTAATGAAACTAAAAACTCAGATATTAAAATAGATTTTTGGAATAGACGGAATGATAAAAAAGCAAGTTTTGAAGAGTTTGTATGCAAAATAATTTAGCTCCAGTACATTTCGCATTAGCGCCTCGATTAACCGTATTTTTCAAATTTTGTACATAGTATGGGTTACATATTCCTTTATCCTTTTCCTTTTCAGTGAATGGCTATGTTTATGCTTTTTTATATAAAATTTCTCCTATTGAGAGGGACGATAATAATTTAAACTTACACACACCACATGAATATATAGTTTATGCATATTTAATATGACGAACTAGCTTCTTATTTGTTATGAAACAGATATATATGCAACAAGCACTCAAAAAATCGTTGGATAAGGAGGAGTTAGAACCGAAGATGGATAACGAGGAGTTAGAACGGAGGTTGGATGAGGAGGTGTTAAGATGGAAGATATATGAGAAAAAAAAGAAGATACAAGAGTGCATGAAAATGCATGGCATTTCAAATGATACGGTTGGAAAAATTTTGGGTGGTATTAGAGAAAACAAATTGGAAAAAAACATAGATGGTGAAGTGGATGTGAATTATATCTTCTCTGTTCTTAACGAGGATACGAGAGGAATTATGAGACACGATATTTGTTGGGAGAAGCTGAAAAATGTAGGTTCCCTTTCCTCTCTCTCTTTTCTTGGTGTAAGTATGATAGTAGGGTTTTTAATTTTTAATTTTATTATATGAAATGGATATGAATTAAGGGGGTATTCAAAGTATTCTATTATCATGAACAGTATTTCAGTATTCACATCCAGGTTTTGTTTTCTCTTTTTGGATTTATAAAGTTATGTGAAACTATTTTGAAATCTGAGAGGGATGTTTGTGTAATGTCTAGGACTTTGTGGGTATTGTAAAAACACGAACAATCTCAGGAGTAGTTATTGTAAAGAAGGCCAAGAATCTCCTCTGTTGAGATGGGATCTAGGCACAGTCTAATGGAAATGTAGGGCATGACCAATAAAATCTGAGTAGAGCGCTAGCTGCAGCCAAGCTGTCTGCAAGGTGTTTGATGTTTTGAAGATAGTCGAGCTAACGCTCTAGCTGTTCATGAGCCTACAATGTAGGGTCGAATGGTCTTAGATAAAGAAGCATGAATCCAAATGCAACACGTGCGCTCATTCTTGATCCATGGGTAAAAGATGGGTTCTCTTGCATGGTGGGATGAACATTCTTAATCCAAATTGAAACTTATATGAGGATTAGAATCTAATTTTCTGATATGTATGTACATATAGGTAAAGGAGCTTCGAACTATAAACGATCAAGCGTTGGGAAAGATCTGCCAATATCTCAAGCCAAAGATGTTCGAGGAGAATGCCCAGGTCTTTGAAGCGGGACAACCACTTAACGCGATGCTCTATATTATAACAGGCTCTATGCAGGCATACATGCCAATTAGGGCTGCTGGAGAGGCATGTCCCTCAACCTCATTCGAAACTCTTGAGAAAGGTATGTTTGTGGGAGAACAACTTCTGGATTGGGCAGCAAAAACCAAAACTTTTTATGACCAACCTGTTTCGTTCAAAACTGTCCGATGTGTCGAAAAAGTAGAAGCCTTTGCTCTCACAGTTAATGACTTGAAAACTTTAGTGGTCTCCAGAGACATCTTCCAGAGAAGTTCAAAATCCGAAGTTTAGACAACTCTTAGCCGTTGAAACTTCATGTGGCACTTCCTACAACAAGATTGATGAGATACTAAACAATTTTTAAGAAGAAACTAAGCATGAAGGTCAGGAGGAGGTTCGTTTGTTTATTTTTTGATCGTAGATGAATATTTCTATTTTCTTCATTTCATGAATTAATTAATACGTTCATTTTCATTTTGTGGTTTCTTTTTTTGAGAAATAAAACGAAAAATGAGGGCAAAAGCCCGAAGATATACAGAACCACAATGTGGATATCATACATCTCTTGTGTAATTTGACAAATTAATTGCATGTGTGGTGCCTCAGGCAAGCCAAGCCGTTTAATTAATTAACTCACTTCGGTCACCAATGAGTCTTGTTTTCTGTTTCCTTTATAGTTGGATGTGAAAAATACATTTAGCAAAGAAAGCACAGTGGTGGTGGATTCCCTCTCCCCTCCATGGCACCCAGGATCAAACCCCAATAGGGTTTCTCTTCTCCAATGTAACCCAAATTTTAAAATTTTTAAAAAAAAAAGAAAAAAGAAAAAAGAGCAACCCTCCTCAAATGCGTGAAGAATTACTCTACCCAAACCAGTAATCATCGAGCTCTAACAACCAAATGAATAACCACCCTTTGATACCTCACTTCATACTCACTCTTGAAAGTTGGAAAAGAATATTAATTATTGACTCATAAAAAGTAATTAATTAAAGCAATATAAAATAGTTGATTATGAATAAATACTGCAACTGTGCCCGATTCTGAGCTTCATGTACAATCGGATTCGCTATGGACCGCCATCAAAGAAATATTATATGTCTTATCCAAGGTTGGCTGCCAAGGGATTAGCTTTGAGGATGCCTTGGTTATCTTTCGACTTCATAGTTGAATTTCTCGCTTTCCTTCCCGTCCCACAGGTAACAAACACTAAACCTTTTGTCCTATATATGCACACAATTAGATATTTTTTTCTTACCCATATTAACATTTGTGCAGGTGGCAGTTGCAGTTCTCTTTTTCAAAGTGAAAGGTTCTGGATACTTTTACGAAAGATCGATTATCAATCTTATTCTTCTCTTTCAATATTTGCGCAGGATTTTACGAATTTATCTTCACGCATCATCTATTCAGAAAATTTGGATGAAAGGTGTTCTCAAATTTTACCTGTATATCCTTGCTAGTCACGTAAGTCTCATTAAATTGGAAATATGTAACTGTCTATTTATTTGGTAACAATTATATCTAAACTCATTTTATTTGAGAGATCCGTTAACTGAAGGCCACTATAAAACACACTTACTCAAAATAAGACATCGATGAAATTATATAAGCATCACATAAGCTTTATTTTTCACATTTTCATGATAGTTTCCTTTTGTTACTTGATTTCTTCTTACAATGATGTATCTTTATGGAATTTTCTTGAATAATTAGTTAATTTTTTTTGGTGTTTTCAGATGCTTGAAGCTATTTGGTACTTTCTTTCTATTCAACGAGAGACGATATGTTGGCACCAATTTTGCAAAAATACTGAAGGATGCAAAGCTATTCATTATTGCAATGAGATTGACACTAGTCATTCAACAAAGAATTTCACATTCCTAAATGAAAAATGTCCTATAAATCCAGCAAATGCAAAGCAGTTTGACTTTGGAATATTTCTTGAAGCTCTTAAATCTGGTAACACGGGCCAAATAAATTTCTCAACAAAGTTCTTTTACACATTGTGGTGGGGCTTCAGAAATATGAGGTTTGCATACATATTTTGAACAAAAAGTTAAGATTGTCTTCCTTCGATTTTCTTACTGTAACTAAGCATTACGTTAACTTCTGCCCTTCTTATTAGAATCTCATATATTAATTACTTGATCATCAATTGATTTGTAGTAATTATGGCACGGATCTTAAAACGAGCAATGACTTGTGTGAAAATTGCTTTGCAATTCTTATTTCTGCTATTGACTTACTACTATTTTCATATCTCATTGGAAACGTAAAGGTACGTTGGCGATGTTATATCTCTACATTATAACTTGTTAATCATAAACTGAAATTTTTTTCTTTTTTCATTGGGATCGAAACAGACATGTATGCAGCAGTTGACAAGTACAAATCCTTTGGAGGTTGAGAAGGGGAAAGAGGGCGAGATACGGTGCTGGATGTCCAGAAATTGTCTGCTTGAGCATATGAAGATAAAAATGATGCCAAATATAAATCAAAACTCGCGAGACAACATGGCCGCTGATGCAAAACTTGCGAGTCAACATGTCAGTATGAGTACGCTAAAGAAAGTATGCTCCTCAAACCTCTCAATATATAGAGATTTCTGGCCGTTACTATTAAAATTTCAAAGAGACGGACCACCAACACCAATAAATGTATATGATGAATCTTGTTCTTATCGATCAATAAAGTACGTGTGTAGGTACCCATGCTTCAATATATGGATCCTAAAGTGCGGGAAATGGTGTGCGGGTATCTCAAGCCAGAGACTTATCATGAGAATAGCTACACTGTTCAAGAGTGGGAGCAACTTCATTTTATGCTCATCATCACAGAAGGCATTATATGGACGTGGACGCCTACTAGTACTACCTGTAGTTCTAGTAAAACAAATGCGGATCCGGATGGAATTTCAAAAATTCTAACATTAATTCTCGTCATGATCGGTGGAGGAGAAGTCCATCACGCGAGCTTAAATAGAAGAAATTCTAGGGTGTTTTCACATATTCTTATCAATTCATCTATGTTATAATATGTATATGTATTTATTAATACTACTCTAGATCCATGATATATTAATCATGTCGTCCATCTATATTATTGCACCTAAATTAATAATCCCAGGAGGACTGTGAAGGTTATATAAATTTTCTTAGAATATAATATTTAAAGCCAATGGAGCAAATTAAAATGAAGAGGATTGGTTTCATAAAGGACTGCTTAACTAAATTAATAACCCCTGGAGATATATATATATTTTTTCTTTGCACTTAACTTTTTGTTTCCCAAAAGTTTCTTTGGGCCAGAATTTACATGGGCTCACTAAATTAATGAAACTAAACATATACAAACAAAGAGTTCTTAACACAAACAAATCAAACAAACGTTCTTATCTTAGTCAAAAAAAAAAAAAAAAAACGGGTAGTGGTAGAAACACACATCGGAAGCTTTAGCAATTTGAAGGTCTTTTCTTTGTCTCGTTATTTTTTATAAATAGATGTATAATAGGATTTTTGTAAGAGACATCTTTATTAACTTATTTTTCTTTTTATTTGATTTAGCAAAAAAACTCAATAGAGATTCCTGTTATTTACAACTGAAAATTTGAAGTTTCAAGTTAAACAAAAAAAATGCTCAAAATCCAAATTTTACTACTCTTTGTTCATTAGTTTTATTGTTATTGGTCCTGTTTTTATAGAAATTAAAAAATGTTACCTAATAAAATTAATTTGTTGATAAAAAATAATTTTCATTTTAGTTTTTAATTTGTCTAAAAGGCCACACTCTAGAAATTTGCCCTGTGCCTTAGAAAACTCAGGACCGGCTTTGGGTAGAACATCAGATCAAACTGAGAGCAATAAGGATTCCCTTCATTATTGAGGGATCATCAAGAACAGGATGGGATATTTATATTTCTTTTTGGGGTAAATACGACGAGGCGTCCCCAATTCGAAGTTTGGGATAAATTGTCACTAGGGGTTCGGTTTGTCCCTGGCCACAAAGTGTTCCCAACTAGATTCGAATTTGGCTATTGAAGCACCAGGCAGTCCGCCAACTGGAGGAGGCAGTTTGTCAATCACACCATACTTTGTGGTTATAGGATGGGAATATTTGTTCCCTAAAGCCCCTTATTTCTTTTAAAATTTATAACTTTTTCTCTGAGAACAAATAAAGAATAAAATAATGAAAATGCAAACTGTTTTCTTTTTTAGTTTCTTGAGTATTCCAAAGATGAAATAAGATGGAGATTAAAAGATCATTCCATTCCAAAATAAAAAGGAATACAATTCCTATTCCCCTTTTAACATTCCTGTCAAACAAATAGACTGCTAGTTCACTCATTTGTCAAACAAGGAATTATTATTATTGTTTGACACCATTTTCTTGGTGTGCTAGCTGCACTCCAGTTGATTAGTTTGAGTTTGTATAAATCTTTAGTTGTTTAATTATTGTATTTGTTTGAGCTCATGCTGCAAAGCTAATACATATATTTACGTTACGCCAGAAGTGGAATGACTGAGAAGCGCCACGAATATGTCTATGATATGCTACTTTCGTGTAACATGTTTCCTACCATTGTATTCTATCTCTCATCACAAGAGTATATGATATGCTACTTTCGTGTAACATGTTTCCCCAAAGTTCCCAGTGATTAGTCTAAAGTAAAAGCCTTGTAGGGGCAACTCTTGCAACCTCAAGGCTCAAGCTTTATTCGTGTAACATCATCTTTCCTTCTTTTTCTTCTCTTCTTTTTCTTTTCGGAAACAGAAGTTCATTCAATTTTCGGGGTATATTACAATAATTTTTAGTACATATGAGAGGAGACTCCAGAACATGAAACCCAAAGCCAAATGACATGCTTATATACCCTCAAATATTATCAGCCACAGTAATCTGGTGTTTTGTCTCATGTATAAATAACTTTTCTATTGTTTTTTAATTAACTACTTGTACATTCAATGGTAAATTAGAAGTGTGTGTGAGAAATCACCATCCTCTTTGTAGTTTAGATTATCGCTTGTCGTTTATCATCTCCTACAAAATTGTTCATTCATTAAAAAATAAAAAATAACTAAACTTAAATGAAATTGGTGTGTATACAATCAAATCTTATGAATTAGTGAGCATATTTTGTCAGTGCAAAATCTCAATCATATAAGTCCACCATGTCATTAAGTTTTATCAATTTATTTTGTTGAATTAGTATAACAATTCAAATCAGGATGTCTCAAAGTTTTGTTAAAAATTTACATATTTGTATAACAATTTTCATAATTTTTATTCAATCTTCACCAATGTCGATATTTTCATAAAAATTTATGTATTTTGAGACCCTGATATTTTAGAAGTGATCAAAGTTTAACAACTTGCTTACAATCTAAAAGGAATTAACAGCTCAATTACAAAGCTTCATTTACTTCTTATCTTTAACTTCTCAAACTAAACTATACTTTACAGATCCCCACATCCATGACAATATAACATCACCGACCTGTTGTCTGTGTAGATAGGTATTAGCTGACTAGAGTCAACTGTCTAGCTCATCAAGTTTTGTCATTGTCCCGTATAAAAGGCAATTGTGCCTTCATTCAACGCATATACAGACAAATAGAAATCAGTTTTTCTCTCCAGATTGTTTTCGTTTGGTCTTCTTCGATTCACACACATCCTCTGTTTCCATGGGAAGGTTACCTTCTTACAATAACTGGTGGGAGATGGAAGAGGGAGAGTATACCCATCATCCCAGGTAAGTCGTCATTTTTTTGGAGAGAAAAACCTAAAATTGTCATTTGTCATTATTTGATTGGTTCTTATAAAATTTTAACACACTAATAACTAATTAGAAATTGACAAGTGGCATGAGTTTTTCTCTCCAAATATGCCATATATGAGTTTTTTTTGTATAATATACCATGCTAAAATGGATTTTTGAATAAATATCTCAAACTTTTATTATAGTGTTTGAAAATTCTTGAAAATAAAAATAACGAAATACAAATTTTATTTTATTTTCCATTTTCTCATTTAGTTTATGCAATAATAAGAATCAAATTTTTTTGCATGTACGTAATTAAAAGTAGCATTTCAAGTTTACAACCGAGGTAGTTTGGACACATTAGATGTGTTCCCCAGTCATTTTAATAAAACTCTCAAGATGACCTAAGTATATGTACAAATTCCTCCATTCTTGGGTTTGTAAACCTATGTATGTGGGTAATCATAAATATTTATTTTAAGATGACTTTTGTTGAAGAAATAAGTGGGAAAACCACTTACTAATGCAATTGTTTATATTTCAGGACTATATCACTAAGATTATTTTTTATGTTCTCGCATGTGTGTGCTACATCGTGAGGTTAGTATATGCATATAACTTTGGGTCGAAAGGTTTATTGGTTCTTATTATTCATTATTGTTTTCTTATATATGTTAAACTCTTAATTAATTTATGCCTATATTGAAGTAACTAAATACGCATATATGTGAGGTTAGTATATGTATGTTAAACTTTCTACGTCGGTCGATTCATAACTTCTGCCGTCCTTTGTTGGCTTTGATTTTACACTGCTGAAATCTGTTTCAAATAGACGTCGGTTGTTTAATTAGGCACGTCGTTGTTTTTGAACAGCCATTTGAATCTCCATTTTTAGTTGTCTAAGGTGGTATAACACGACGGTGTTTTTAGAACCGTCGTCTTTTTAAAAACCACGACGGTTTTCACTTGGACCGTCGTTGTTTTCTAATCGTCTTTTTCACTTTTTGTAGTAGTGGATCTTCATTAAATTTGTACATGTATATATATTTGCTTTACACTTGGGGGTAAATACGACGAGGTGTCTCCAATCCGAAGTTTGGGATTAATCCTCGTTTGGGGGTTTGGCTTGTCTCTGATCACAAAGTATTTCTAATTGGATTCGAACCCCTGTCATTGAGGCACCAGGCAGTCCGCCAGCTGGAGAAGGCAATTTGCCAACTGCACCACACCTTGTGGTTATAGGATGGGGATATTTGTTCCATAAAGCCCCTTCTTTCTTTTAAAATTTTTAACTTTCTCTGAAAACAAGTAAAGGATAAAATAATGGAAATGTAAACTATTTCCTTTTTCGGTTTCCTGAGTATTCCAAAGATAAAATAAGACCGAAAGTAAAAGATAATTCCATTCCAAAATAAAAAGAAATACAATTCCTATTCCCCTTTTAACATTCCTGTCAAACAATAGACTGCTAGTTCACTCATTTGCCAAAGATTATCAAAGTATATTATTATTATTATTATTATTATTACTATTATTGTTTGACATCATTTTCTTGGTGTGCTAGCTGCCCTCCAGTTGATTAATTTGAGTTTGTATAAATCTTTAGTTGTTTAATTATTGTATTTGTTTCAGGTCAAGCTGCCTGGCTAATATCTACATATATTTACGTTACGCCAGAAGTGGAATGATTGAGAAGCCACGAATATGGGTGAGTGCCACGAAATATGTCTATGATATGCTACTTTCGTGTAACATGTTTCCTACCCTTGTATTCTATCTCTCATCACAAGAGTATATGATATGCTACTTTCGTGTAACATGTTTCCCCAAAGTTCACAGTGATTAGTCTTAAACTAAAAGCCTTGTAGGGGCAACTCTTGCAACCTCAAGCCTCAAGCTTTATTCGTGTAACATCATCTTTCTTCTTTTTCTTTTCGGAAACAAAAGTATGCTTGTTCTTTTCTTCTGGTTTGGGGAATTGTTTATTCAATTTTCGGGGTATATTACATAACTTTTCGTACATATGATATGAGAGGAGGCTCCAGAACATGAAACCCAAAGCCAAATGACAAGTATTCGTTTTTGTTTTTGTTTTTAGGACTGATTTGGTCTAGATGCCAAATGACATGCTTATACCCTCAAATATTATCAGCCCCAGTAATCTGGCCTTTGTACATATGCATAAATAACTTTTCTATTGTTTTTGAATTAACTACTTGCACATCCCATGGAAAATTGGTAGTGTGTGTGAGAAATCCCCTTCCTCTTTGTAATTTAGATTATCGCTTGTAGTTTAGCGTCTCCTAAAAAAGTTGTTCATTCATTAAAAAAATAATTAAACTTAAATGAAATTGGTGTGTATACAATCAAATCTTATGAATTAGTGAGCATATTTTGTAACACAGTTTATGAGTGCAGAATTGATATGTAATCTCAACCATATAAGTCCACCATGTCATTAAGTTTTATCATTTTATTTTGTTGAATTAGTATATTACTGGTTAAAAGCATGTCTCAAAGTTTCATTAAAAATTTACATAATTGTATAACAATTTTCATAATTTTTATTCAATCTTCACCGATATCGAAATTTCCATAAAAATTTATGTATTTTGAGACCCTGATAATTCAGACGTGATCGAAGTTTAACACCTTGCTTACAATATCCAAAAGGAATTAACAGCTCAATTACAATAGTTGCTTCAATTACTTTTTATCTTTAACAGCTCAAAACTAAACTTTACCTGTTCTCTTGTAGATAGGTATTAGCTGACTAGAGTCAACTTTCCAGCTCATCAAGTTTTGTAATTTTCCTGTATAAAAAGCAATTGTGCCTTCTTTCAATGCATGCGATTGTTCATTCATATACAGACAAATAGAAATCAGTTTTTCTCTCCAGATTTTTTTCGTTTGGTCTTCTTCGATTCACACACATCCTCTGTTTCCATGGATGAGGAAGGGAGAGAGGTAACCATCCCTTCAAGTTCCAGGTAAGTCGTCATTTGTTTTTCTAATGCATATATATATTACAGCTTTATTCACGAATATGGGGGAAGCCACGTAGGCTGTAGCACTACGCGCGTTTGGTTCGCAGTAATAAGAATCAAAATGTGTGGTTTCACTAGTATTTGTCTTTTATTTCCTGACTAGTTCAGGTTGGTTTATACAAAAACCAAAAAGGGGTAATCTGAAATAAGTTGGAAAACCACTTACTAATGCAATTGTTTATACAAAAACCAAAAAGGGGTAATCTGACACAAGTTCACTGTATCTCAAATGTGACATGGAGTGTTGTTTTAGAGAAGGACCAAATTGCATTGCAATCACAATTGACTAGGTTCTCCAATGAATTCTATTTGGCTTGGGTAGCCATGACATACTGCTAGTTGTCAACCATGGCTTGTGGAAGCCTTCTAAAGCCTAATTACAGTTAGCCTTTGCCAATATGGAAAATTGTATGGAGGAATACAATTCATATTCGATTTAGGAGAAATCAAACTTAACCAAAATTGTATATGCATATAACTTTTGGTCGAAAGGTTTATTGGTTCTTATTATTCATTATTGTTTTCTTATATATGTTAATTAATTTATGCCTATATTGTTTTCAGGACTCTCGTTCAGATTATTGTGGGCATTCTCACATTTGTGGCCAAAATCGTGAGGTTAGTATATGTACATATATATACACGTACCTTTTAGGGCTTTTAGATAACCATCCTTATAGTTTAGCTAGATACTAGTTAGATTTAATTCGAGCTAGTACTTAGCTTGCTAGTCCTTTTTTTATTTTTATTTTAGATTTATTACAGCTTAATTCATGAATATAGGGGAAGCCAGGTGGGCTGTAGCACTACCCGCGTTTGGTTCGCACACTGGGTTCTTTCAAAATGAAATTGTCCTGCCTATTTCAAGCGCATGAAAATGAAAAAATTGGTTCATTTTAACATGACATATTATATATATAGGATTTATTTGGAGAGAAAAATTCAAAATTGCCACATATTATACATATGGGGTCTATTTTAACCCAAAGTATTAAACCGGATTTTAAGTTTTTATTGTCTTTGATTTGTTGGATTTGATTGAACTATCGAATGAGATCACCTTAATCCACAATTAGTTACATCAAGAATTATTATTTTGAGATTTATTATTATTATTATTTTTTTTGTCTTTTATTTCCTGACTAGTTCAGGTTGGATTATACGAAAACCAAAAAGGGTAATCAGAAATATTTATTTTAAGATGACTTTTGTTGAAGAAATAAGTAGGAAAACCACTTACTAATGCAATTGTTTATACTTCAGCACTATCGCTGAGGTTATTATTCATGTTTTTGCACGTGTGGCCGATATCGTGAGGTTAGTATATGCGTATAACTTTTGGTCAAAAGGTTTATTGGTTCTTATTATTCATTATTGTTTTCTTATATATGTTAAACTCTTAATTAATTTATGCCTATATTGAAGTAACTAAATACAAGAAATCAAAAGGACAAACTAACCTGCAGTTGTTCATATTCAGGACTCTCGTTGAGATTATTGTGGACACTCTCGCATTAGTGTCCAGTATCGTGAGGTTAGTATATGTATATACGTACCTTATAACGTAGTTAAATTTATTTCGAGCTAGTACTTAGCTTGCTAGTCTTTTTTATGATTTAGGTTTATTGGTTCTCATGATTCATTATTGTTTTCTTATATATGTTAATTAATTTAAAGAAATTTATAATAAAAACTCATTTCTTATATTGAATTTATATATAAATCCTAAAACTCATAAATTTAAGAAAAAACCCAAAAAAGGTAAGCTATAATACATTTTTTTTAATTTAAATGATGTGTGAAATACCATTATTATTCTTGCATTAGGATTTAAAATTTTATGGATAATTTTCGTTTAGTAGGTTTGAATTAGGATTCAAGTTTTATGGTATTTTTCATACTTTCCCTTTGGCTAAACTATTGTTTTATTCCCTAAACTATACCATAATTGTTGATTTTCTTCCTAAATAATTTTTTCGGTAAATTAAGGACTTAAACTATATGAAATTGGCCAATTTAGGATTCACTGTTAATTTTTTGAATGTCCCCAATTTAAATCCCGCCTCCTCCGCCGACCTCAATTCAAACCCCAACTCCCAACCTGCCCGCTTTTCCAACGCCGCCAGCTTTGACAACCCAATGTTTAGACTACCAAGTGCGGCTCAGGTGACGCCATGCATTGCCCAGGTTTAGCTCCAATTTTGTTCTGCAAATTCATTTCACCAGTACTTTTTTTTTTTTTTTGGTTATTCTCTCTTTTAAATTTTGTTTTTGACTTTTTTATTATTATTTAATAAGGTGTAAACGTTTTCTTTAATATTACGAATTTTCTCTTAATATTAATGGAAATTTGAATGGACATCCAAAAAATTAACGGTGAGTCCCCAATTGGTCAATTTCATAAAGTTTAATTCCTTAATTTATCCAAAAAAATTATTCATAAGAAAATTTGACAATTATGGTATAATTCAGGGGCAAAACGACAGTTTAGCCTTTCCCTTTTTATTTCCTAGTGAAACCCTAGCTGGGTGTAACTATTTAAGCTGACTTTAAAGTTGTATTTCTCATCTTTTCATTCATATTAATAATAAAAAATTGAGAGTTTCTCTATGGGTGACAAGTGGTAAGGGAAGGAAGTCAAAATGATAAATTGAAAGTCCCTGATGATTGATTTTAGGCTTAATTACACTAATGCTCCCTAAAATCATGGTCAAACTCAAATCTCACATTGTCAAGTGACCTCCGTTGACCGATATTTTGTGTCTCACTTTACCCTTTATTGTCAACTGTATCAAATAATTTTT
Organism: Prunus dulcis; assembly: GCF_902201215.1. Taxonomy (NCBI): domain Eukaryota; kingdom Viridiplantae; phylum Streptophyta; class Magnoliopsida; order Rosales; family Rosaceae; genus Prunus; species Prunus dulcis. The sequence goes on along the minus strand of NW_023010311.1, from coordinate 10,048 downwards.
TTAAATGACTGACGTGGTACGAGTGGAACCCACTATTTTGCTAAAATGTATGTCGTGTAAGTGCCAGGTCTCCCACCCGAGTCCAATTTTTCTGTTACCATATGCCCACCCTATTTCCGTCTTAGTTTTTTGACATGTGGCAAACCACTTAACAACACTTAACTCCATCAACCCCATCCTCCCCTTTGACTTAAGCCCTCTCGGATAGAACCCAAACCCGACCACCACCGCCCCTCCCACCTCTCTCTCTCTTGGATGAAGGGCTGTGATTCTCTGTGATGTCAGAGAATCCAGCTATCAATTCTGTTATAGCTCACACTGAGCATGTAATGAAAATACACAGAGAAATGCAATAGCAATACTGTTACATTGATTTTTCTCTCTTTTCTCTTGCTCCCTGCTCTCTCTTCTTCACAAAACATACAAAGAACTCTAACATGGCCTCAGAGCCAAGTTGGATCTGAAATCTGGGCGTAGACTGTGTGATGCTGCTGCAACGAGCTGCACTCAAGCTCGTTCTGGTTCAGGTGAACTTGCTGAACCACATTGTTTTTTGATTTTCAGATTTGTATCATCTAAGCTTTAAAATGGCTGGATCTGGAGGTTCTGAAGTGAGAACTCCAATCTTCTCTGGAGAGAACTACGAGTTCTGGAGAATCAAGATGGTGACAATCTTTAAATCTCATGGTTTATGGAAGTTTGTTGAAAAAGGGGTTACGATCTCTGATTCAAAGGAGAAGATGGCTGAAGGAAGTGCAACAGATGAAGATGATGAGAAATCTGTAGCAGAACTCATGCGAGATGCTAAAGCTCTGGGTATTATCCAGAATGCAGTCTCGGATCAGATATTCCCTCGAATTGCCAATGCTGATACAGCAAAGATGGCATGGGATCTGCTATATGGTGAGTATCATGGTGGTGATCAGGTACGATCAGTTAAACTCCAAAATCTTCGACGTGAATTTGAGTATACTAGGATGCGTGATGATGAAACGTTATCTGAGTATCTTACAAGGTTGAATGAACTTATTAACCAAATGAAGACGTTTGGTGAGGCATTGCCTAATGAAAGACTTGTACAAAAGGTCTTAATAAGTCTTAGTAAGCCATATGATCCTATCTGTCTTGTGATTGAGAATACCAAGTGTATAGACAAAGTTGAATTACAGGAGGTTCTGGCAATTCTTAAGAGCCAGGAACAAAGGTTTGATATGCACACTGTTGATGTCACTGATAAGGCTTTTGGTTCTTTCTCTGTGAATCCAAAAGGACAGCAACAAAAGAGTAATTCTCAATCAAGTGGAACTAAGAAAAACTGGAATGGAAAAGGCAAGAAGTGGGATTCAAAGTCTCAGTCTCAGCAAAAGTCATTTGCTAATCCTGCACAGAATTCAACTTCTGCAGGATTCATGAAACAAGACACAGTTAAGCCACAATGCAAGGTGTGTTCTAAGTTTCATTTTGGAGAATGTCGATACAAGGGACAATCCAAATGTCACAACTGTGATAGGTTTGGACATTGGGCTAGAGAATGCACAGCAGACAAGGTTGTTCAGAAGGCAAACTGTGCTAATCAGGCAGAAGTAACAGGAAATCTGTTCTATGCTAACAGTGCAATTACTGAGATCAAAGTGAGTGGGAATTGGTACATTGATAGTGGCTGCAGCAATCACATGACTGGAAATGCTGAGCTTCTTGTGGATGTCAAGACAAATGTCACTGGAAAAGTCCAAATGCCCACTGGAAATTTGGTAGATGTTGCTGGAATAGGATCACTCATGATTGATACAAATTCTGGCAGAAAGTGCATCAAGGAAGTCATGTTTCTACCTGGTTTGAAGGAAAACTTGCTGAGTGTGGGACAGATGGATGAACATGGATATTACTTGCTATTTGGTGGAAGAGAGTGTTGTATCTATGATAGTCCTTCTCTTGACTGTCTAGTTATCAAGGTTAAGATGAAAAATAACAGATGTTATCCTTTGTCTCTAATGGAAGCAGATCACATTGCATTGAAGGCAAGTGTGACTGAATGTACCTGGATTTGGCATAAGAGACTAGGACATCTAAACCTTAGAAGTCTCAAGCAGCTTAGAGAAAAGGAAATGGTGCATGGTCTTCCACATTTTGAAGATGTAAATGGTGTATGTGCAGGATGTCAAATGGGAAAACAACACAGAGATTGGTTCCCAAAAGAACAAGCTTGGAGAGCTAAGAATCCCCTAGAATTGATACACACAGATTTGTGTGGTCCCATGCAAAATGAATCAATTGCTGGGAATAAATACTTCATGTTGCTTATTGATGATCACACAAGAATGTCATGGGTTTATCTCCTAAGACACAAGTCTGAGGCACTAATCTGTTTCAGGAAGTTCAAGGCAATGGTGGAGTTACAATGTGATTTCAAAGTGAAATGCCTAAGGAGTGACAGAGGGGGAGAATTTCTCTCAACAGAATTCAGCAAATTGCTGGAATCTGAAGGCATACAAAGACAGTTATCTATTGCTTATACTCCACAACAAAATGGGGTAGTGGAGAGAAAGAATAGAACAGTTGTAGAGATGGCAAAGGCAATGCTTCATGATAAAGGCATACCATACTATCTCTGGGCAGAAGCTGTACATACAGCTGTCTATATTCTAAATAGAACACCTACAAAAGCTCTTGATTGCATGACTCCTTTTGAAGCTTATAGTGGGAGAAAACCAGGAATTGGTCACTTAAAGGTGTTTGGATCACTCTGCTATGTACATGTACCAGCTGAAAGAAGACAAAAGCTTGATGCAAAGTCTGTCCAAGGTGTGTTTGTGGGTTATGCAACCTGTGAGAAAGGGTACAGAGTATTTGATCCAAACACTAAGAAGCTGATTCTGTCAAGGGATGTAGTTTTTGATGAAACCAAGTCCTGGAACTGGAAGGAAACTTCAAAAAATTCTGTTGGTATGACCTATGTTCCAAAGCAAGCTGAAAATGGATTTGAAGTGACTTCACATGAGTTGATTGAAGTCGAGAGAAGTCCGTCTAGTCCTTGCATTTTCTCTCAAGCTGAAGAACAAGAGAATGTCATTCATGAGCATGCAGATACCTCTCAGCCCTGTGATCATACTCCTCTAAAATGGAGAAACATAAATGACATTCTTGCACAATGCAATCTCTGCATTGTGGAACCTGAAAAATATGAGGAGGCTGCACAGGATAAGGCTTGGATAAAAGCAATGGAAGAAGAGCTGTCCATGATTGAGAAAAATAAGACTTGGGAGCTTGTAGACAGACCAAGTGATAAGCAGGTTATTGGTGTGAAATGGGTGTTCAAAACCAAGTTGAACTTAGATGGTTCTGTACAGAAGAATAAGGCAAGGCTGGTTGCTAAAGGGTATGTACAGAAACCAGGCATTGATTATAATGAAACATTTGCTCCAGTTGCTAGACTGGATACAATCAGAACACTGATTGCTCTTGCTGCACAAAGAAGCTGGAAGCTATTCCAACTAAATGTTAAGTCTGCTTTCTTAAATGGAATATTGCAGGAAGAAGTGTATGTTGATCAACCTGAAGGGTTTGTGATTAATGGCAAGGAAGATAAGGTGTACAAACTGTACAAGGCTCTTTATGGCCTGAAACAGGCACCTAGGGCCTGGTATGGAGAGATTGATAGCTATTTTGCTAAGTGTGGGTTTGAGAAAAGCTTAAGTGAAGCAACTCTCTACACTAAAACAAGGGGAGAACATGATATACTAATTGTCTCCATTTATGTGGATGACATTGTGTACACTGGAAACAATCAAGAGATGCTAGATGAGTTCAAAGAAGATATGAAGGAGAAGTATGAGATGTCAGACTTGGGTCTTCTTCATCATTTTCTAGGAATGGGGGTGATTCAAACAGATTCTAGCATTTTCATTCATCAAAAGAAGTATGCTTCTACTTTGTTGGATAAGTTTGGATTGAAAGAATGCAAATCTGTTTCTATTCCTCTTGTGGCTACTGAAAAGTTAAGTAAAGAAGATGGCAGTGGTGCTGCAGATGAAGAGCAGTACAGAAAACTTGTAGGCAGTTTATTGTATCTTACTGCTACAAGGCCAGATGTGATGTATGCAGCTAGTCTGTTAGCTAGATATATGCATGGACCGTCAAACAAACACTATGGAGCAGCTAAGAGAGTGCTCAGATATGTCAAAGGAACATTGGATTATGGTTTGCACTATATGAAAGGCAAGAAGGCAGTTTTAGTTGGCTTTTGTGATAGTGACTGGGGAGGATCAGTAGATGATAGCAAGAGTACCTCAGGCTATGCATTTTCGTTTGGAAGTGGAGTGTTCTCATGGGCTTCTGTGAAACAAAATTGTGTTGCTCTTTCCACTGCAGAGGCTGAGTATATAAGTGCTGCTGAAGCAACAACTCAAGCAATATGGCTCAGGTTTGTTCTTGAAGATTTTGGAGAGTTACCAGCTGAAGCAACTCCTTTGCAGTGTGACAATACATCTGCAATCTCAATATCTAAAAATCCTGTGTTTCACCAGAGGACTAAACACATTGACAGAAGATATCATTTCATAAAAGATGCCTTGCAGCAAGGAATTGTTGATTTGGTATACTGCCCAACCAAAGAACAAGTAGCAGACATTTTTACAAAGGCCTTACCAAAAGATAGATTCAACTATCTCAGGGATAAGCTTGGAGTTGTATCAGCTCAAAGCTTAAAGGGGAGTATTAGTGTATAAGCTGTGAGCTAAGTAAATAAGCCTTGTTTCTTAATTGAGTATTCATTTAGTCTCAATACTGTTACATTGATTTTTCTCTCTTTTCTCTTGCTCCCTGCTCTCTCTTCTTCACAAAACATACAAAGAACTCTAACAGGCGGGTGGTGGTGGTGGTGGAGTTGGGTTGGATCAGAGAAGGCTTAAGTCGGAGGAGGAAGGATGGTAGTTGGCTGGGTGGATGGGTTGGATGATGGGAGGTGGACTTAACAGAGTTAAGTGCTGTTATTTTTTTTCGTCGAGGAGTCCAAAAAACTAGAAGGGAAATAGGGTGGGCAATGGGCATAAGGTATTTCGTAATAGGAAAATTGGACTTCTCCCCCCAGACGCAACCCTGCAGCTGCATCTACTCACAAACAAACCCCATGGCTGCCATTGCAAGAACCATTGAAACCACTTAAGACAAACCCCCGAATTCAATATCCATGTGCATAATCCTCAACGTCGAAAACAGACAAGCACAGAACAAAAAACTTCGTAACTTCAATATTTTATTTCTCACATTTCACAGTACTTAGATTTCTCCAAACACATCTTATTAAAGTTGTAAGAAGATAACTTAAATTAAATTTCCTTCTAATTATTATGGCAACAAAAAGCCCATGGAAGGATTTTTATCTTAATCCTTGTATAGCTTCCAGTTTCATTGGCCTTCTAGTTGGCATCCATGGAAAAAATTGTCTGAATTTGTTGAATATGGAGAGAATGAAAAGCTTCGAGCTTTGCTTTTTTTCTTTTTTGTATTTTTGTTTTTTGAATAATTTCAGTCGATGATAGCTATGAGATTCTTGACTCTATGAGGCTAAGGATGAAGAAAGAATGAAAAGCATTTTTTTAAAAGTTTTTTTTTTTTTTTTCCACACATGACACTTCTATGTCATGTATGTCAGCGAAATATGGGCTCCACTCGGGCCACATCATCATTTTTAACATATTATATTGCAGAATTGATGATCTGGACAAAGTGAGATGCAAAACATTGGTAAATGAGTCACTTTACGTTCAAGAGACAATGATGTCACCGATCCACCCCATATATATGATTGATTTCTTATTATCAGGGATCTTTGGATATTCGATTTGGAATACCATCCAGATGAAGGTTCAGATGAGGATTCAAACAGTGAAAAGAGGAAAGAAGAGGGACCTATTAGGCGCATTTTCTTCCCTCCATTAACAGGGAAAAGGATATTAATGTTATTATGTGTTGCAGTGTCAATAGATCCGCTCTTCTTTTACATTCCAGTCATCAATAACGAGAAAAAGTGCCTTGCAATAGACAAAAACTTGAGGGCTGCAGCTCTTAGTTTGCGAGCACTCCCTGATGCCGCTTTCGCACTGCATTCTATAAGTTCCGGGTTTAGGTTGTATCCGTTTGTGGAACTCCACTTTGTACTAGTATTTGTCTACAGCGTTGCGATTATACTATTTGCCGTTTTCCTTATGCTGCCCATCCCACAGGTACGTAAGAGATTGACTATGTTGCGTTTTCTTTATTTTATATACAGTTTCGATTGTTGAAATAAAATTTATAGGACACCTTACAAGATGTCCCTAAAATGAATTTATTTGAGAGAATCATAACTCATATACTATAAGGAGCAAGGACGCAAAGAGGGACAAGAGTGGCCAAGTGACCCCATAGCAGCCAGAAAGGCAGATGTGGATGTTTAAGGTGACCCTACCATTGACTGGTGTGCGGCCTCAAAGGTGCACACCAGGTGTTTAACGAAAGGTCTGAAAGACCTTGCATTACTGCTGCTGTGCGCAGCACATGCAAGGTCTGTTTTTTAAGTACCTGATCAAATTGACATCCTTTTGGTCCAAGCGCATTCCATTTTTTTTTTTTAATAACTTCACTTCAAATCATTTTGAGCCAGACTTTATAAAAAAAGAAAAAGAACATAACCCACCCATTTTATCTTACATTCACGCTAGGTCTTAAAAGAAAAAAAATTAAACACCCATTTTTTCCTTCCACATATTAAACCAAAAAAGAAATATGTATCTTATCTTTATATATATGTTGATCTTCAATCAATTTCTTCATATATTACAACTATACTAGTACAAACATCTCTTTTACTTGCCTAGCCCAACTCGCCCCCCTTCATTAACCCCCCCAAATGAATATTTATTCCTCCTCGTTACCAATTGATTAAGGGGTTATTGATAGTATTTTCATTAATTGATTAATGCTTGTATTTTGATTAATTGATTAGGGCTTTGTGTTTTGATAAGTTTATCAGGGATTTTTTTAAATATTTGATTAGGGTCTTGTGCTTTCATTAATTGATTAGGGTTTTATTTTACATGTTGTGTTTTGATTATGGTTTTGTGTTTTGTGTTTTGATTAGGAATGAATATGCTTTTGTTTAATTTTTCAATGTTATTTTTGTTTTAAAAAAAATTAAGAATCTTTACACTATGACCCCATATCCTAAGAATCATGGATCCGCCACTGAGAAGGGGATGATGATTTCTCACACATTAGTCTGCAAATCAATGCAGTTTTCCATAGGCTAAAGCCTCGTTGGCGATGTTGGAAAATTACTTCTCCTAGTCACAACAAAATTGATGGAAAGATAAAATAAATAAATTATGCCAAGATGACAACTAGTGGACCAAGAGAGGACACCAAAAATTTAACGTGGTTCAGCAAAAAAACATGCTTGTCCACAGAGTGTTATCACCTTCACCCTAAGAAAGAAGTACAAGTACAAGAACAGAAACCGCCCAAGAGTTTTGTACCCAAACTCAAGCCCGTACCCAATAGGATACACCACTTGTACACCCTCTCTCAAACCCTTTAATGCAAGAGCATCTAGTAGACTTTCCGAATCTAAGTGGGCATCAGAAATAAGGCTAAGTTTTAGTTATATTAAAATAATAGGTTATTTTATTAATTGTTTTCCTATTCTTACAAGGATTTGGTTTAATTTCTTATTTAGGTTTTTAATTTCCTATGTCAATTAGATTTTCAATATTCTAGTATAAATAGGCTATTAAGAGACTCTTATATTTAGTTTTTTGTTAATGAATATAAGTTCAGACGTTAGTCTATAGAGTTTCTGTTGGAATTTTGCCCTAGAACTCAATTATCTTCGTTCCAACTTTAATTCTATTGTTGTATCCTTTTATTCTTAGTATTTTGGGTATGTTTGAGTCACTAGACAGCAGCTTATAGTCGTTGCCCCGCATCAAATTGGTATTGGAGCCTAGGTTCATCCTTGTTCCACAGCATGGTTGGACGTGATAGAAGTGGTGGACGAGGGAACCAAGCCCAACACACAGAGGTGGTTGAGATGCGATGTATGATGGAAGACTTGTTGAGAGCGGTGCAAGCCCTCCAATGATAGGAACTCTTACACAAACCGGAAGGTGGTGGTGAGGATGAATATGAAGACGAGATAGATGTCGACAACCCTTTTGATGAAGCTAGAAACCATGGTGATGGTCATTGAGGTAGATTGGAATAGGGGTTGGTTCGTGCGTTGGATTTGAATAGTGGAGGAATTAAAATTGAAGTTGTTGATTTCTATAGAAATATGCATGTCGAAGATTATTTGGAGTGGGAGGCAAGTCTAGAGAATTATTTTGAATGGAAGCCTATGGCAGAAGATCGCAAGATGTTGTTTGTAAAACTTAAATTGAAGAGTACTGCACTTCAATGATGGAAGTGAGTTGAAGAACAGTGTGCTCGGCAAGGGAAGCAAAAGATCAACACATGAGATCGTATGAAATCCAATTTACGAAAGCAGTTTTTACTGGCTGATTATACCATGGAGCTATATAAGCGGTTTCATAACTTAAAGCAACGAAACATGTTTAATAATCTCTCAATTCGAGTTGGTTTAAATGAGACTAATGAACAAATGACATCCCGTTATCTTTCTGGTTTGAATCAGACAATTCAAGATGAGATGGGGATGGTCCGTTTGTTCAACCTTGAAGATGCTCGACAATATGCTTTAATGGCATAGCGAAGACTATCTCGTCGTAGTGGAAAGAGAGTAGTTTCTAGCTGCCCAGATACAGTTTGGTAAAGAGACTCTATTGCTGTTCATGGCGTCCAAAGTGATGAAGAAGCCAATCCAAGTATCCGAATAGGTGGTAGGAACTTGGGTGCTGATAAGAGTGAAAAGGGGAAGGAAATAACACAATTTCATCCTCCAAACAGGGGCTAATGTCAAGGTTTCCAAGGCTGGACGTACTTTACAAGCTCAATGTTTCAATTGCGAAGAGGCGGGGCATAAATCTTACACGTTTCCACAAAGAAGAATAAATTTGGTAGGTGATAAGATCAAATTTCCAGAACCAGGGTATAATGTTTATGGCAATGAAGAGGAAGTTATTGATCTCTTACCAGTTGAAGGAGAATGTTTAAGGCGAGTGATGAAAACTCCCAAAATTAAGGAAAAAGATTGGCATCCACAAAATATATTCCGAACATGAGTCCTTTGTAAGGGAAATGCGTGCAACGTGATTCTTGATGGAGGAAGTAATGAAAACGTTATCTCAAAGGAGGTGGTAGAAAAATCAAAGTTACCAATTGAGAAGCATCCTAATCCCTATAAGGTTGCATGGTTTTGAAAAGGAAGCGAGATACCAATCACTTTAAGGTGATTGGTTAAATTCACAATGGGTAATACCATTGAGGATGAAGCTTAGTGTGATGTTCTCACAGAAGCATGTTTATTGGGAAGACCATGGTTGTTTGACAAAGAGATGATGTATTCTACTAAAGCTAACACCTATTCATTCTATAAGGATGGGAGAAAGTGGACTTTGAAGCCGCTTGAAGAAGGATTCTGCCATGCTTTCTAAATATGCAAGGGTTAATGGTCATTTGAGAGCCCATAGGTTTGACATTGAGAGCAAGGATGTGGTGTTTGTGTATCCACTTGTCGCTAAGAAGGATGTTGAGGGAGCTTCGAATAAAATGGAAGATGACAACCTCCTAAATTTAGAAAACCCTCCCGTGTTTGACTGTTGTTTGGAAGAAGACAGAAACTGAATCTAGTGTAATATTGAAGGCAATGAATCACGAAGAAGTTGGGTTTGAACTTTTGAAGCAACATAATCAACCCACCTTTGAAGGAAAGGTGATTCAAGAAATTCTTGAGGGAATTGTTGGAGATCAGATGAATTCCTTCAAAGATGATACTTATGAGTACATTGATTTTCTTGAGGTTGATTCTTCTAATTTACGAACTACCAAGAACGTCATTGACCTTGTTTGACTACTGGTTTTTGGTGTGAAGAGTTTTTGGGCTGAGAGCTTAGCT
>NW_023010310.1:0-23591 GCF_902201215.1 Prunus dulcis | reverse complement strand
TGCCATTACTGAAGGAGGGGACACTGAAACACCTGCCAAAGCAGCAACAGTAGACACTGAAGACTGGGTCCATGGACTGCAGCAATGTCGAGCCAATACCATGTTCTGGAAAAATCTCCATGCAAACATAGTTAGCAAAATTAAAGAGGGCCAAGCTAGGTGGGGTGTCATAAAAAAGCGCACAATTCGGGCGCGTTATCAAGCCCGGATGCATCTTCTACATATGAAGGCTGTCAGAGGTAGAATTGAAAATGCCCCTGCCAGTGCAGTTATTGCATTCAAAGAATCAGACGAAATGGCTCAGTTGAAGCAACAACAACTGGAATCCGGCTTCGAACTATTTAGGAAGTTTGCACAAATTGTGGATGCAGAAGGAAAGTGGGACATCACTGTGGGAGGGGTCATGAACTTAATGGGTCGCGGTCGCCGCATTTGACGGGTATGCAACTCGAAATTGGCCACAGCCAGAGGGTTTGCCTTGTAATATTACCATGGCTACTATTGGGGACAAACCCAGTACAGTGGAATTTTTGACGTGCCCTCTTTTTGTAATATATATGTATGAGGTGCCCTTTTTTTTTTTTCGTTTGTTTTCTGTTGGGGAAAGGGGGCCTCGTTGGTACATATGTTTAATGTAAGCTGCAGGTGCCGTCTTTGTTAAGATTGTATTCTGTAAGTTTGAGGTCACCTCTTTGTACATTTTGTCTTGTGTAAGTTTCACCTGGCTTTTGTATGCTGCCAGGTTGAGGTGGCCTTCGTATTATATGTACGTTTCAGGTGCCTTTCTTTTGTGTTGTATGCAGGAACTTTGATAACTGCAGTTGATGTAGTTTGGCTGCATTCATTTCATATTCGATATAACGTAATTACCTTCCACATCGTCCATATTTGTAGACTTGTTCAATGACATTGCAAAACCAATACGTAAGACAGTATAAAAAATGTTATAATAGCTGTACCAATGTCAAATAATGCTGAGGTTACATTGGAATGCCAATATAACACCAATATCGGGCATTATAAAACCAATACAAATCAATAGCGATACAATAAAGTTACAATATGATACCAATATAGTACCACTGTCCTACCAATACGTCATTCATAAACCAATATAAAAACAACTAAGAATGGCATGTACTGTATCTGCAAGTGTATACCATGCCGTATCTGTCATAAACTAAGGCTATGAATAACATTGGGCCCAATCTATACTTACTGTTGGCAATGGTAAATATTGGAAAAAAAAAATTTCCTTTTTAAAAACACCCCATTAACTCCAGGTTTCATGTTTGTGCACTCACACCATGTTACTGAAACATTGTGCACATGCAAGTGTAACCCTTTGAATTTGGGATGACCCTCTTCAGCACCCTAAATATCGCACAACGTGAACAACAATTCATACCCTCCAAAACAAGAAGATGAGTAGGAGGAGCCTCCGTACCGGTGAGGGTGAGTCAGTGACGTCTCGGTTGCCCGGTCAAGAGGCGACTTCAAGATCTCGCTGGGAAATGGAAGCCCCGAGTTCAGTGTGTTCACGGCTGTGCTACTGTGGGAACGTTGTCAAAACGCATACATCGTGGACGGTTTCTCATCCTGGAAGGAGGTTTCAAGTATGTGCAAGGGTAAGTTTATTTATGTGTAAGTTTTAGCTGACATTTGGGAATTGTCTGTATTCCAAATCTGATGCTGGCTGTCTTTGTTTGAAAACATTGATTCCGTTTCTGCAGAGGAATGGATGTACATTTTGGGAATGGGCTGACCCAGAGATGTGTGACAGATCGAAGCACATCATTCCAGGCTTGCTTAGGAAAATAAACCGCTTGGAAGAAGAACAAAACGCTGGAAAAGGAAAGATGAAAAACCCATGGTTTTGGGTCTCTGTTTTCTTGGTTGGAATGGTCATTTATTTGTTGTTTTCCAAATGTAATAGGACTCCTGGTCATCTACAGTTGGCAGGTTAAAGTTGGTTAGGTTATGGATGTAATGGAACAGGTTTTATTTATTCTAAATCAGTGATGGCAGAGATGGTCGTTTTCTATTGGTTTCATCTAGGTTTGAAAAGGCAAACACAAAAGGCATAGCCAATAACCCCAAGCTCAGGTATTTTGGTATCAACTCTTATGCAGCCTCAATCATCAGACCAATTATTCCACGTAAACATGAGAAAGAACTAAATATTTGACGGTGAGGGACCTCCCAAAACTACAACTCAATGACGTCAAACAATAGAATATTTGAGCTTGTAATTGGCCCAGCCGAGCGTTAATGATAATGTTTGTGCTAACCAACCCCGACATTTCCGTCCGGATCGGATTTAAAAAATGCATATACAAAACAAAGTATTCAACCTAACTAAACTAAACTAAACAGTCGACAATGCACTGTCGTCTCATGTTTACAGGTCCATGACATAGCCACCCAATATATACTTTCAACTGTCACGAAAATGAACACCCTAATATATTGCCAAATGAGAGTCGAATATTTCGCTATAGTGGCGATAAAATAATGGAAAAAGGCTACAATGTGGGTGGCCCCAAAAAATTGCATTTCGCTGCAACTTGTGCCAAATTATGGATTTACAGGAATTTGTTAAGCACAGAATGTCAACAATTAGTTCTAACAAAGGAAAGTGAATACAGCCCTTCTACCATGGAAGACAAGTACAGTTGAATTCCGTTACATAAATGAACACCCTGCAACCTACTACAAAATCACCCCACTTTATCGCGTGGTGAGCAAAATGTCAAAAATTGTGCCATGTTACGCAAAAACTCATATTCAGTTTCAAGATTCAGAATACGACAAACAGCCTGCAACTTCTTTCACATACGTGTACAGAATCTGAGATGTCAATATGGGTATGAAGCTGGAAGGACCACCTGCAGAAGGAGGACATATGTGCCACTTCAGCATTCATATAAAGGGAAAATGAGATGTCATAAGACATGTTCAATTTGAAGAAGTAATTGTTTGAACCTTTCATAAAGAACATGAAACAAGTTTTGGATTACACACAGTCGGAGTTTAGAACATATGACATACGTAAATCAGATGCCAGTTGAGAAACATTGACATTACCATCTATAGTGTTCAAATCCCCAATACCCTAAACTTTGATGAACAAAAGTAGCCATTTTTAGTAATCACAGTTGGACAAGTTCCCAACATAATGTAAGTTCTCTTAAATGAACACTGACATCACAGGGGAATACGTACGACGTAACTACAATGAAGTAAATAACAATGCAATTCCAAAGGCAGTAGTTAACAATAAAGCAGCAATGAGGTCAGATTAGGACTTTTACCTCATACATAGGCCTCCCCCCTAAAAGCCTCGATTGCAAGCTTCAATCGGTAGTAGCCAAACTTGGATGGGTCAATGGTATGTAAAGGAATGCCGGCACTAAGGTACTCAATATATTTGACTGTCATAATGCCACATGAAGTACTGTCCACCTGAGCAGTGGACAAGTTAGAAGTGCACCTATTGATAACATCCGAGTATAGTGATTTAAAAGAACACAGCTTACCCATCACTTTGTTGAGGAACATCGGAAATTCTGCAAATTGTGAATGGGTTAAAGTTTGACATGTCAGTCCCCTTTCTCTTCACCGCTTCAACCTCCGATTTCTCATAAAACCTCATTTCATGCAGCACCTTTGCAAGCGTATGGGTAATAGGCTCCATGAATCGGACAAGCATACTGTTGGAGGTAAAATCAGAATACGAGTCATAGACAGTGACAGTATGTCGCACAAAGTCGACTTCTACTGCCACCCAATGGGACTGTCGAACATTATACGGGAGATAGACCTTGCGCACTTTCGTCCATGCTTGCGCATACCCATGTTGCCATGACCCATTGACAAAGTGGTGTACATTTTTGAGGTAGTTAGGCGGAGGGTCAACGGTCCTTGCAGCATATTGTTTCCTCGTGACTCGTTTCCCACTTGGCATTGCAAACGGCTGTAAAAATTGCTGCAACCAAGTGTGAAAGACACGTTACATAAACCCAAACCAAAGCACCAAAAGGAGAGACCTACATGACTCCTACCAATGCAAGAACTGCAGTGACACATAATATGGATACAAAAATACCTGCAGACAAAACTCGGCGGTTGTCCACTCCCTTCCAAATAGTTGCGGATGAGAGAGTTGTCTTTTGCGTATTAGAAACATGGCCATGTCAAGGTGCTGCTATTTCAGAACACAACAACGGCGTCAATATCACAACAAATGACACATAGTCAATGTCATCAAATAAGAGATTGATCGAAATAAAGCCGGGTTCAAATTGTTACCCTCGAGCTCATCCATGCAGTTTCATCTAACAGTTTGTAAAAAAAAATCTGCCCCAACTTCAAATGGTTCGAGCTCCAGCTCCGCACTACAAAAACAACACTTGCAAAGGTAAATTGAAATATAATAGACAAGTGGAACACCTTGTATAATATGACAATGACACACACATGTATAGTATAGCTACGTATAAATTGTTTGCATACATCAAAAAACAAGTATATTGGTTTTGCCAAGATACAAATCCTAACCTGATGTCAGTTTTCCAAGCCCTGCAAAGTTGTATGATAGCCTTCACATCGTCCATGGCCACGGGTTTTGTTGGATCAAAGCGGGGCTGAGGTGTCTGTGCATGCAAATCAGTAACCTTCCTCTTTTTCCTGGAGGGATCGGTGAATGGACTCAACAATGGTGTCGCAGCCCGCTTAAGTCTGCACCCTTTGCCTTCACCATCTGGTTTCCGAACCGTGGCAGTAGCCTCGTTGTCCCCTTCATCACCAACCAGAGTTATGTTACATTTCATGGGAGGCCTGACCTTGCATCCCACCCCCTCAATTTCTGTCTTCTTCCAATCCTCTAACAAATGTAACATTGTTTTACAAATAACTCTATACCCATTCCCATCTTCCGGAGTAGGAAGGAGGGCATCTTCAACACTAGGAAGCTTCACATCTTCAGAGGTAGGAACCTTGTGAGGTTGTTGGTCCACTTGCCTCTCACTAACTGAAGTTTCAATTTCAGTGTCTATGACTTCCATGGCTGGGAAGGGTTCCACTCCATCAGCAGGGACTTCTGCTTCCCTTGCAGCCCCTTCTTGATCTGAGGTTGGAAAGCGTTCCACTCCATCACCACAGACTGCTGCTTCCATTTCACCCCGTTCTGTATGCATGCCTGGGAAGGGTTCTACTCCATCAGCTGGAACTTGAGTGTCCATTTTAGGTGCTGCTGTAGTCGGACTAGTAGGTTCATTGAAGGGGGACAATTCATTCTGCCCTCCTTCATTCATCTGAGCAGTACAGACTTCCTCATGGCCTTCTCCACCATAATTTTTTTTTAACTCCTCCATCTCCAACTTCAAATAATGTTCGACTTCAGCAATTTTTAGGGTCAAATCCCGAATAGCCATTTTATTTCTGTCACACTCGTTCTCATGCTTCAAACAGTTCTTCTGTACAATAGCTTCCAAGTCACGAACTCTGTTCCTAAGCCCCCGATTTGAACTACGTAGCTTAGCCAACTGATCCTTAGTGCTGCGTAATTGATGCTTCAAACTGGGAGCGTCATTAACAGACCCTTTGGCCTGCATACAGTTATAATGCAACAGTTAGAAAGCTTACAAAAAACCAGGAAACTATTTCCACTTCATTCCTATCGTATTCGCTATATTTTCACAACATTGGAAAAAAAGGTCATGCTCACCTTAGAAGAGGAGGGAAGGGTGGCTGTTTCCTCAACATCCGCGTCTTTTTCTTCACTAGAAGTGCCGGTTTTTTCTTCGGCCTCATCCCCAAATAATTCAACCATTTCTTCTTCGTTGTCATCATCACCCCAACTCCAGTAAGGTTGTTGCTTCTCAATATCTGTTGGCCGGAGAAGTTGCACATCAACCTCCAATTGAAACACAAAAAAAAAAAATCAGTTAACTTTGTACTTTTTCCTAATCATAACATCACTGATACAAACAGATCTAACCTCAAAGTTTTCAAAAACCTGACTCATAACCTCCCGAAAACGGGCCACCGTGTTGCTCCTCCAATGTAATATTCGAGGGATGTGCCTATTGTCTTCATGGACCGTGAAATGCAATGCTTCCAATGCTGGGGACACTTCAAAAGCCCAAATCTGTTCACAACAATGAAACATCAATATCTGTAAATGTATTTACATCAAATAGTTAATTGTTGGATATGTGTTCACCTGAAGAGCGAAGCCAAACCCCCTTATGATGTACTCTCTTGGTCTACCACTTCGCATTCTTGTCTGCGCTCTCTTTCCACTTTGTTTGGGCATTTTTCTTTTTTGGGGCACTTTGACTCGTTGGTATTCAGCACAAACTGCCCTCAACAGTGAAGCATTTGTCATTGCATATGACACTGCGCCCCATGGATACTTGTCAAACTCCTCTAGGTCTTTAGCCAACTTCAAGTAGCGCATGTCAATAAGCACATGCTTTTCAGTACCCAATAGAACAAAATTGGCAAAATAGACCATTCCAAGCTTTAACGCATCCTCATCATCTGTGCACTCGATGAAGGCGGTGTGTAGGTCCAAAAGGGTGGCAGGTTTATTGCTGCTGAAGTATTTTCGCTTCAACGAGCAATTTTCATTTGTCGCCTTCGGAATGAAAGGGAGCTTTCCGAACCTTAGCCCCGTGATGAGGCAAAATTGTTGGGCTGTGAATTGTATCAACTTGTTACCCACAATGAATTTTATCCCGTTCTCCTGTGTAACTGTCTTAGGATCAGCCTTCCTCATCAACAGGCCGTGGACAATTTGTGAATTCCACTTCAGGTCCTCTATCAGTAATAGATGACCAAAACAACTTCCCTCGAACCTCTGTATCTGCTGCGTATTGAACTTCGCCTTTATTGTTGTAATGGCGGTCCTTGTGTGTGAAAGGGCAAATGGCTTTCCTTCGTACTTCTCATCCTCAGGAATCATAAGCTTTGCTTTACAAGCCATTCTCAAGTTCCCTGCACAACAACATCATACATATGGATCATTGGTTACCCATATTTCATACGTACATTACTCAAACTAATACTTTCAACCCATTTTGATATATGTATATACATTTGATAAAACCATAAATGTTTTTAAGCCTCTTTTCTACTCTCCAACTCTCTCCACACTCTCCTCTTATCTACATTCCCTTCTGCCAAATGTACATCCCATTCCATCAAAAAACCAAATACCACCCAAGTCTGAAAACAATTTCATCAACCACGGATCCACTTCATACAGGGTTTGGCTGAAATGGCTACAAGAATTACTCCAAATGCATCAATGCCTACTACAATATGCTCATATGCAATACAGTACCACACATGGAACATCAGTATTCACAGTTATGGACTCTGTGTGCAAACTAGACACGTCAAAATGTTACTGCAACTGCAAGTGCTAAACCTAGATGGATGAACATGCAATTTCTAAACAGATACTGAAGCCCCATAAAATACCATTTTCAGACATATATCACAAGCTGCAAGCAAGGAATAACAACACAATTTAGCAGGTTTTATACCACAGGGAACAGAAAATTTCCACGCCAACTAACTTTAGTATTTCAAAATCACATAATTAACCATTAACACTGGAAGGGTGCAAAATATGCTACTACGTGCTGAAACACCAATGATACCAACAAATTTACTTGTGCATTATTACTCAACACCTAATTCAGGGCCTACTGAGGTAATGGTGTGTTATAATGGAATAGCCCTTGCCACCAGAATAATTTCCCACACTAAATATGACTCATAAAATGGAAGTGAAAACAAGCATTGCCATAGAACCAATCCTATATGACAAATAGCAATTTGAGGCACTGCATCGTCCATAGAGCAAAATCAATACACCAATACAAGTTTCATCCCAGCATGATCTACTTCACAGTTAAATTACATTATTATTGCAATATCTCTAATTACTAAACTTCACAAATTCAGTCACAGGTTAGTGAAATTATCCTTCTCAAATGATAACCATACAAAAACACAAACTAGTCAATAACAAATACAAAACCCACCTTAGAATAACTCCTTCTCTGCACAGAACCGAATTCGAAATACCAGCCACACCTACAGCAAATCGCGACTTTTGTCCTAACCGAGTCTCACAGGATTGAGAAGGAGGAGGACGTTTGTGAACAAAGTCCTAACCGAAACCAAAATTTAGGGTTTTTTTAGGCCCTGAAGGAGTAGAGAAGAAGAGAACGACGTCGATTCAAGACTCGAACTTAGAGGGAACTGAGACATCGTTTAAGGGAGAGAGCATTTAACGATTAAACCCTCTCTTTCACCGTCAAGAACCCCCTCACCAAACCCTAACATTGACTGTAGAGAGAGAACGACAGAGTGCTGCTTAGGTTTTCGTGACAGAGGGAGAAATAGAGTGGTGGTGGTCGATGGACACAGAAACCGCCGAGAGAGGAAGAGAATCGTGACTGAGCGCTGAGAAAGGGAGAGAAGCCAGATGCGTTAGGTCGCCAATCAAAGGCCAATAACTCCCCAATACATGTGCTTTTATATGGAGGGCAGTTTGGTCATTTCACGTTCAAAAGTGATTATATCAAAACAAAATTTGCAACCTGATTATTTCAGAACACCACTTGTGATAAGTGATTATATCAGCATATTTCCCTTAATTTTTCCTTTTGTTGTCTGCCAATGTAGCTTGGCTGGCAGGACCTCAATTAAGTATTAGGCAAAACTTAAACGCAGCCACTTGTTTTTCTTTGGCTGAATTTTAACCCTTCATTTTAAAGGGTTTTCTTCTTGTGTTTTTGCGACACTTGTTGTAGAATTAGTCATATAGTTTCCAATTTACACACCTTACATGGAAAAGCTAGTTCCAGCCCAACCACATTCAAAAACTGATTCCTCCAATTTGCTAAGCACTTCCCATTGAAAAAATAAATGGCAGATGGGTGAGGTGAGTTGATCAGGACAGTGAGCCCACTTTTTTATATCTAAATTCGAATTCCCTTATACGTAAATAAGGTTAATTTAGAAACATGTGAATTATCGCTTCTATATAAAGTAAAATAAAAATAATATATTGTCAAAATTTGGGGAAAAACATCCACCAACAAAGAACTAACCCATCAAGAGCCTCATTAAAGAACCAAATTCCCAATCCAGATTTTAGCTTCAATTTACCAAACAATCCACAACACAATTTTTTTCCTTGTAAATGCGGATAAACTGACAATTTCCAATTTGTCTTATGAGATCACAATAACTATGCACCAAAGTACGAATTATCACTTCCAGATTTCTAATGATAAAATTAGTCCTGATATTACAATTAAACTCATTGAAACTGAAAAGTGAAACAGCAAGCTCATTATCTTATTATCTTGCTTGATCTCAAACATGCCCGTTAAAGTTGATAGTTTAATCGTTTTAATTTCCTCTAATATCTCTTGATCCAGCAGAAAATCTAATTATCTAACTTTAAGAAACTCTTGGTTATTTTTTATTTTTTATTTTTTTTATAATGGGGAGACTCTTTAATGAATGAAAAATCAGACTTAAAAGAACTTTTCTATCTCACAAGCCCTTTATAGGCATTTGATGAGAAAAATAGATGAATGGCATTCAATATCCATTTTTTGAGGTTGTGGAATAAATGTGATTTTTAGTATAAGTTTAAATTACATGGGAGGGGATTTCTCTCTCACACACACACAATAAATGTGATTGTTTTGTTAGGTAAATGGTGTCTCATAGAAATGGTCAAAAATCTTGATCGTTGCTTGATGTGATGAGGGTAAACTTATTAAAATAGATAATAGTTCCACATATTGTGTCTTACAAGTCACGCCTATAGGAGTGGGACTCATAAATTCATGTTGAGAGAGCATAAATAACAATTATCTTCATTCTATAAAACAAAAAAAGCCATATCTAATAAATTTATTACACAAACATAGTAAATAATTAATACAAACAAATCTCAAAAGGAAAATGAATATTTCAATTAATTTAAACACATCCCTTCTTCTTTCTGTTCAATCTTTTCTCTAGTTATGCACATTGGTTTATAGCCTTATAGGAATTGAAGAGTTGATCTTATGCTTTTTGGTGAAACCTTCATTTTAAGAGGGGGTTTTTGTTTTTGTTTTTTGTTTTTTTAAGAAGAAGAATTAATATATAAGAAAAACGATATACCAATTTATAACAAAAAAAGGTATACAAATAACGACACAAATACAATGGCCTCGTTAAAATCTTCCTAGGAAAAACCACATGAAACAAACCCTAGATGAGGAAAGAGTACCACACATGTCATGGACTAACAAGAGAGTCCGACCCAGGCCACAATGGACCACTACTTCGAACCAAAATAGTAAGAAGAAAAAAAAGCCTACTGGACTAGACCCACATGAGAGAACCGCAAACCCATCCCAACTGTCAAAAAAAGCCTTTTATGAGAACTCATAGTCCATTGTACAATATAAGAACTGTAGAGCACACCAAAGGTCAGAGACATAACAGAGCACACCAAGAAAATCACGGAGACCACCGCAGAAAGAAACCCATGGAAGTGCAGCAACTCAGAAGAGAGAATCTGCAAAGGGCAAGACAGTGGGATAAACAAAACAAAAAACAAGAACCCAAACGAAGAAAACCCCTCAGAGAGCACACCACCGCAGACTAACAATGGCAAAGGAAACGTAGTCCGTTAGGCAACACAAAGATTGAGAAGGATGCCGAGAGTCAGAAGACAGAAAGAAACACTACACTAAACAAAACATTTATAATAAAAAAAACATAGACGCGACTAGTGAACCCTAAACAAAACAAAGCACCACTATAAACCCAGCAAATAACAACCCACCACAACATAAGACTGTCAAATAAAAACTTCCTACGTGTGCATAGTTCTTTGTACAGTGCAGAAAGCTAGTCGTGAGTGTCAAAGAAAAGCCAACATAAGCACCAAATGTCATCTTCTTGTTTCTTATTCCAAACCCCTAACCGACAAAGCAGAAGGGACCAAGATCGGCCTCTTAGCATGGCAAACTTCAAGTAGAAGGTCATCAAAATAAGAACGTTTATCAGATACCAAGCCCACAAACGTTCCATTAGATACCTCAAGGAGACTTGGGAGACCCACTAGGTTGGTCTCCATTGCCTTGTGATCAATACAAGCACCTGAAGCATCCGAGAGCATAAGGTACGTCCCAAAAAATTGCTCAAGGTCATGAAATACTCCAACACTACTCGGATTCGCAATCTTCATCGCAAAATAAACAAACAAACTCGTATAGATGAGGAAAAAGATGGTACCCAATAACCCTAGTAGCCAAAAACCTTGCCCAACATCGAGAACATCTTGGAACTTACGGCAGGGGGGCTGTAAGGGGAACCACCTCCACTGTGACCGCTGAGCCCAACAAAACAGGTTGCACTGTGACTGTCGTTGACTAGAAAACTGGCGGCACAATAGCAGAAACAAATCCACTAAAAACACCATACCAAGGCAACCACCAGAAACACCGACGCACCTCGAGAGAAAGAGAATGACAGCGAAAACCCAAACCGAAAGGGCGGAGAGGGAACATCGCAAATCATTGGAGCGAACTAGTACCACCACGAAGCCAAAAGAAACAAGACAATACACGAAGGAAACTAACGCCCAGGATCTAGGAAAGACCAAAGGCAGACCTAAGGCTAGGCTGGAGAGGGCTCCAGCCTAGGGGAACATTTATGAAATATTAAACATGGTCTTAATTATTATAGGTTTATTCCTACTCAAATAAATATTAGCCCATTGTACCAAATAAATATAGCCCACAGATGCATTGTTTTTCTTTTTTTAATAAATTAATAATAGGCCAATCTAAGTAAAGTAAATAATAGCTCAGTCCTCTATTTAAAATAAGCACTCTTGAAGCATATAGGAAATAATAAACGTCAATCCAATCCAAACTTATATAAATTTGATTAGAAGCAGAACTCACGCTAATGTTCTATCAACTTGAGCTATTCTAATCGTACTGATATTGGGCTACGCCCACATAAAGCAAACATCCAAAAATTTCTTCTAGCCACCTAAAACGCCATATTTGTACCTTGAGAACCTAGAGGAAATAGCTCTCCTCTAAAAAATTGTACCAACCTATCTTGAGTGGGTTCTTCAATCTTGGTAAGTTTTTTTTTATTTATTTAAAATATATATATATATATATATTCAATTTCCAATTTTAATTGTTGTTGTTAAGTTTTTATGATTTAGGGTTTGAGTGAAAACTTTTGGAGAGTGTTGATATATTTTTTTTACTTTTGCAACTTGAATTATTAATTAGCATATATGATTTTTAATGTCTAGTGTTTTTGGGGAATCAACTTATTGTATCTTGTTGATAAAGCAAAAGATGCATCTAATAGAGAGCAAATGACCATTGTTTTAAGATTTGTTGATAATGATAGTTTTGTACGAGAACGTTTTTTTGAGATTGTTTGGTATTTATTTATATTTTGTACTTCTTTGTGTTATATTTGCTCGTATTGTGGCTTTATTTGATTTATAAAATTTCATTTACATTTTTGTTTCAAGAGAAAAAAGGCTTATAATATATCTCCTTTATAAAAATAAAAATAAAAATTTAGCCTACCCCTATAAAAATTCCTGGATCCGCCATTGAGAGAGACAATAAGGCCAGCACCCCGAAATCAAAGCGTTGAGTGACTACAACCGCTCAATGCGGAAGATAAACCTAAGCATAATATTTTAGCTCGGTTCTCCTCACTAGCAAGAGAGTGACCCATCGCGTAAGGTTTGTTTTCTTTTACTATTTGTTTCTATCTATATGATTAGTGTCTTTTACAAAATATTCTCTTATTTTTGTAGCTACTTTTCAATTAGAAACCTTAATGGTGCCTCAATGTGTTGCTCAGCTGCTAAGGACCTTTGTTTTATACAATCTGCCTCAATGTAGTGCGCTATGTATGGCTATCCAGGAACCATGGTTATTTTATAGACTATGAATATTTTATGGAGTAAACATCTGATTATTAATCTTTGGGTATAAAATATATAATCTCTAAGTTTTATTACCAACTAGCACTTATTTAAATGGTATTTCTCTTCAAAATAATGAAAAAGTTCTAAAGTTCGAACACAGCCCAAGTTATTGGGAAAAAGTTAGCTGCAAAACATAAATTGATGATCGCTCATTAAATCTGCAATGATATGGAATTAAGAATTTTGGAAACAGTGTATATAAAGTTAAATAACAAGCAATTGCTTAAAGCTGCGAAACATAAACATATGGTCAGCAAACTGCCACAAGAACCATCTTGGCTTCTGCTGCAAAAGCCTACTATAGCTACAACAAGGAACTGACTTAACATTATGTTCAGAATATCGAAAAATGCGGGTATTTACTATTTTCCTATTATCTTCTCCCCACCGAAAATGCAAGAAAATATCTCCACTAGAAGTTTGAAAACATAATGGCTGTCACAAAGCCTGGACAACATACTGGGCATGAATTCAGCAGTGCCGCTGTTACAACAAGAAGCTTTTGGTTCAACGCTCACTTGGAAGCCTGATTTAAAACTCAGTAGGAGGCTTTAACCTTATTAGTCTCTTGATTCTGTCTTTTTCCGTATTCTCCAGCAACCCCTGCAAAGTATAGGAAAACAGATGTCAAAGAAGATAAAATTCAACATTATAAAGCTAAATGTTAGGCAGCAATATAGAATTGCCATGTAACATGAAGTCAGTATGTGAAGATGAAACAATGGATAAGAAGCAAAGCTTTCTATCAACCTATCAACCCAAATAATAAAACGAAACTAAAAGAAAGGTAAGGCTTGCTTGTAATGTAATTATAAAGGAAAGTTGGAAATTTCCATATTTCCCATTCTAATCGGGAACTGTGATTTAACATTTAGTCTCGGATGATTGTGAGCCTCCACCACCCTGCCACTAAAATAATACCAAAGTGGTGGTGGTCTGACTACTATGGACAACTTCTACCACATGATTTTCATTGTGCTGTTGGGATGGTTGCCGTAAGATGCAGCCATCAAAGGAATTCCATACTAAATGACTTAACTTGTTGGATGTTTTGGTGAAGGATGAACAAACAACAACAATTTTTGTTTTTTTTTAATACAATGCTTTAATTATTTAAAACTTATTCATCACCTCACCTTCCAAACAATTTCATCCAGACACAAGCAAATTCTTCCATACTTATCCAGGAAAAGGCGCTCAGTTGGAGGCTTCCCACATACATCCTTCACAGCTGATGTTATCACAAAGATCACCTCTGACACTAGAAAGAATCCATCCAGGTTAGAGAAGCAAAACCAGAAAAATCAAGCACGGCACACCTCTCCCATTCAAAAGAAATTGTTACAATTTGGCCAATGGTAAGCACCACAAAGAGAGTATCATTTTGAATTTGTTTACTGTAAGTGATGGTGTCAATTTTCCATTCAAAAAAGTGCTGCCTTTGGCCAATTGCACCAAGCACTAAAGCAGAGTCAGTGACTCAGTGATGTGTGGAAAGAGATAGCAGTTTTTTTTCACTTGTTTCTTTAAAGCAATGGCATAAATTTTCCTACTATTGCACTGGCCGGCTGTAATAGGTGAGAACCTTGCTATCATAAAGATATTTGACAACATGAATCTATTTTGGAAAGCATGCAAAAATTACACATGCAAAAGGGAAAAGCTTTTCACCTTAGTTGCAACTAACTAAACTACTGATTGAAAAGGTATCAAAAGGATGTGAAAACTGCTGGTTCAGAACTCTAATCTCAAACAAGAGTGAAGTGCAATTTTAGCTTTCAATTGACAGTTTCGTCCTGCCCTTTCTATAAACTAGCATCATATTCTTGAACTGAGTAATGAATACTTACAGGCTAGTTCATCATACTCATCCTTGCCCACAACATAGATGCTGACATCCCCAAGCACAGTGTAAACAATGTAAACTGACCTGATAATACATCAATGCAAGTCAAATAATGTAAACTGATACCAGATTCTGAGTCACATTTTTATTTATTATTAATTTAAAAATAGGAATAGCATTATTTCTGTGAAGGTCACAACTTTAATGCAAAAGGGAATTCTTTGCTGAAGACTTAATTCCAAAAAGCTTTCCTTGACAAAAGAAAATTTCAAAACCTTTATATGTTTTATTATACCCCAGCATTATATTCTCATTGGAGGAAATTTTAGGCTCCAGCTCAATTCTTGGATCCAATCCCCAAGGTATGTGATGACACGAGAACAACTAAGGCAATCTCAACATAGACATTAAGCATTAAATGTGCAGGACGAAAAAAGAGAAAAGTATCCATACTTGTGGCAAGCAACAAGGAGCTCTTCATTTTTCACACCCCTAAGATTTTCTGCCCCTAGTTTGACTAGGAAAGATCGCCAATGCAGCCGTTCCTCAGCAGGAACTCCATTGAAACTGCAATGGGCATAGAACCCTAGAGTCAATGCTTCAAATATAGGAAACATAAATGCACAAAAATGTCAAAGCAATTAACTCAACAGTGCTCTTTCGTACTCGATATATTCCATACAGCAATTGCATATACATTATACAACAAAGCAGAAAGATGAGGTCTTTTATAGCAAATGCTGTATAATTTTCACACCATGCTATACATGAATCGTTGTATATTGTTAACTATCCTTTTCACTTCTTAATCTGATAGGATATTGTACAACAGAAAGCTATCCATTTAAACGTCAGCGATTCCCCATTAAACCATTTCAAGAAAAATAAAAAACCATCGAAGAAAAACAAAGTCCACCCGATTCAAACCATAAACACAAAGTAAAAGACAAACTATACAGAAATGAAATACCCAAAACACAATTCAGATCCAAGTCGTAAGATTTCCAAGCTAGATTAACTAAACCCACAAAAGGGTATACCAAAATTAATAACTTTCAGTCAAAAACACCACAAACAGAATCAAAAGTTACAAGTTCATGACGTTGGAGAAATTTCAAACCATTTTGAATAAAGAACGGAAGATGTAGATCCGCACTTACCGTTCAACTAGGATGTTGCCTTCCGAGTTGGCGAACAAGACTGCAAGTATCATAGCTCGCTTGCAGAATTGAGTAGTAAATAGGTAGGATCAATGTAAACCACCAATTATCAATTATGCGATAAACTTGTTTGAAAAAGGTCAAATTTTCTATACGATTCAAAGCTTTCCAAAATCAATCTGAGTCTGACTATATTGCAGAATTGGAACGTTACTGTTGCTGGTTTTAGTGGGAGTTGGAATCGTTTTCTTTGGTTGGCTTTCGGGGTCTTCTGCTCCTTCTACGCAGATCTTGGAGCTGGGTTCTTGTTATATATTTTTAATTTATTTTTATTTCTTATTATTATTTGGTTGTTCCCTTGTTGTCTCGGTGCCTTTTTTTTTCTTTTTTTTTTTGTTGGTATTTCTGGG
Source organism: Prunus dulcis (assembly GCF_902201215.1). Classification (NCBI taxonomy): domain Eukaryota; kingdom Viridiplantae; phylum Streptophyta; class Magnoliopsida; order Rosales; family Rosaceae; genus Prunus; species Prunus dulcis. The sequence continues at coordinate 7,109 of NW_023010310.1, read as the reverse complement.
CCGTGGCCTTTTGGTTTTGTAATTTCGGCTTCTCTGTTTAGCCTTTCCCCTTGGGGCAATAGGCTGATTTTTTTATTTTTTTATTTTTTTTATTTTTTTAATTTTTTTTATTTTTTTTTTTTTCCTTCTGGATTTTTAAAATATATAAGTGATAGTTTTAATTTCCTCTAATATCTCTTGATCCAGCAGAAAATATTGCATTTCTATGCCACACACACATTAAAACAGATAATGAAAAATCTAATTATCTAACTTTAAGAAACTCTTGGTAATTTTTTTTTGAGATTTTCTATTTAAACCCCCTCACTTCTCTTTGTTCACTCAAATACTTAAATCATTAAGCTGTAAGTTTTATTATTGTGTAAAAAGATAAAAAATGTCATCCAACTTAATAATTAACCCTAGTACATCTATACACACACCCCACCACTTTTCATATTATGTTTTAGAAACTTCCTTCCAACTTCCTGTTTACAAACTCTCTCTCTCTCTCTCTCTCTCTCTCTCTCTCTCTCTCTCTCTCTCTCTCACACACACAAGTTCTCAACTCAACAATACCCAAGTGTTAGAATTTCAGTTACAGTTCTTGGAAAGAGGTAAAGTTGTTCTCTTTCTTTAGAAAGTATTAAATTTTGGATTTAGGGTTTCATTTGTTTGTGTTTTTTTTTTTTTTTGGCTGGGAACAAAGAAAATTATGGGGTTTAATTAGAAAATCTTTTTTTTTTCCCCTGTTTGGGGTGTATTTAAAGGTAGTTTGGGAAGATAATGGGGTTTTCTTAGAGATTGTGAAAATTTAAATTAAAAGTTGGAGTGAACTTAGAACATAGGGTGAACTAAGAGAAGTGTGAGGTTTAAATAAAAAATCTCTTCTTTTTTTTTGGATGGGGAGACTCTTTAATGAAAGAAAAATTAGACTTAAAAGAACTTTTTCTATCTCACACGCCCTCTGTAGGCATTTGATGAGAAAAATAGATGAATGGCATTCAATATCCATTTTTTGAGGTTGTGGAAGAAATGTGATTGGTTTTTTTATTTTTTTTTTATAAGTATAAGTAATAGTCGAAACTACATGGGAGGGGATTTCTCTCTCTCACACACACACAATAAATGTGATTGTTTTGTTAGATAGATAGTGTTTCATAGAATTGGTAAAAAATCTTGGCCGTTGTTTGATGTGATGAGGCTGAACTTATTAAATGGACAATAGTTCCATATATTGTGTCTTACAAATCACACCTATAGAAGTGGGACTCATAAATTCGTATGACACGAGACACTCTTACACTCTGCAAGTTATGTTGGCAGAGCATAAAAAACAATTCCCTTCATTCTATAAAACAAAACAAAAAAGCCATATCTAATAATTTTATTACACAAACATAGTAAATAATTAATACAAACAAATCTCAAAAGGAAAATGAATATATCTATTAATTTAATGCCATGCGTGTGGCGATTAAACTCAGAAGAATAAGTAACACTTATGAACCCTAACCCAACAGAGAGAAGAAATAGGTGTGTGAGAGAGAGAAGGAGCACCAGCTACCTACCCTTATTTTCCACCATTGCATTTCCTCTATTTTCACAAAGATAAAATTATATGTTATTTTAATGAACAATAACTACAACTATTTGGCGTACGCTTGAGTACCAAAGAAAGATCGCAAACCTATACCTCCTACAATTATATACGAGTCACATCCTTCTAGATGTAACCCAAAGTTGTACCTTTGGATCAAATAACATCTCCAATAAAGTACTCCCTGGTTATGAAGTGCAAAGAAAATGTGAGAGGCCCAGCGTTGGAGGCTCAGAAAGACAGAGTAATTCCAAGATCCAAGCAGTTTGGACTTTTCGTTCAAATGGAATCGAGAGCCCAAATTCAAGAAAGCACCAGTCCAAAATCAAAAAGCCCATGTCAATTTCTGGGCAGCCATTAGAATCTTTTTTAGATTGGGCCAATTCTCAAACACACCTAGCCCATTTCTTTTTCAGGAAAAGGCCATGAGACAAAACATATGGATTTTTATCCACTAAAAGAGACTAGCCCAGCCTTCTTACAAAAAGCCAACAGATCTTTTTCGGAAAATCTATTCTCAAAGAAACCCACGTGACCACCTGACTTTGAAAAGTCAACAATTTCAACTATCACAAGAGAGGTGATAGGAAATTAAATGAAGGCATGTCTTACAGGAAGACTTCTCCAGTTTTTATAGTCAAGGAAGAAGATCAAAACCCCTTTCTATATACGAAGAAAATTCTGCACCAAAGCAGGCATAATTTCCAAGGGATAAGCAGACTACATTTTATAAAGAGATAAGTAGGGAGTAGGAAGTTGCTCATCTAAAAAAGCAAACTAACCATCATGACAGATTATGTTCTTTCTCTTTACAAGAAACAAACAGGGAACAAAGAAGAGTTGGTTTTTCTTTCATAAAAAGCAAGGAAAAGACCTCAATGAAAGCTAATTGTTGATGGCCTTTCTCTGCCAGAACAAATAACTTCCCTTTTTCTTTGCATTTTAAATAAAAAATCTTGCTTTTGGAAAATTTGCCGCCCATTATTAAAAGATTAGAAAGCCCCACTCCAGCATTTTCTATAAATATTAGAGGAGGTGAACAGATCAAAAGACAGCAAAAAATTCAATCAAAAAATAAAAACTCAAAATGATCACTTGATCTCAAAAGCCTTCAAAACACTGAAGCAACCAAGTCCAGCCATTTTTGTCCCTTCCAGACTGAAGAGATTCCAATTTTGCCGTTCAAAAAGCCTTCCAGGGCTTGAAATAGATTAAAGCTCTGCCAAACTCGAACGTTGGTATCGATTCACAGCTGAAACATGATAGTTAAAGGTGTTGATAGTTCAGTCCAGCACAGACATACGCAATCCAGCCCGGATAAGGAGCATTTATCCAGGCAGAAATTGAAGTCCAAAAGCTCTTTTCGTCTTTTTAGAGTTGGTTTTCCCCTTTTGAGCTTTGTAAAAGGCAGTTCTGCCTAAAACAGTTCACTTTCTTATCATTTATTCTGACAAAAACTACCAGTTTGTATTGTGAAAAATTATGAGGTCCTCACCAGTCTGAGGTAAGAAAAGAACTTACTTGGGAGATATTCCTCACCCAAATTCACAATCGCTTGTTTAGACATCAGTAACTTGGGCGCGCAAGTTATCTATTTTTAAGAAGTCTGCTAGGGTTTTTATTGCTAGCAGTGGTATGCTCGCACACAAAAGAAAGTTGACATGTTGACCAATCAATGGTTTTCAGGACAATGGGAAACTTTACCTTACTATCACATGAACAAATATAAAACGGGTGAACACTCCCTACATTGATCTTTATGTGTTGTTGTTCCCTTTCTTTCAAACCCCATAATCCCACAGCCATCTCAAATCCAATTTTGTGTAAAATCAGTTTGTTTATAAAAAAAATAAATAAAAAACTCCAGATAGGTGGGTGGTTGGAAAGAGGGATGATGGTGGAGATGTTGTTGTCAAAGTGAGAGGGAGGAGAGGAGAGATAAAGTGGGAGAAGGTAGACGATTGAGAAATTGAATCTCACTATCGGTTGTTATTTTTCATACTGGTAAAAGAGACCCCATTGTAACTTATTTTTATTTTTTAATCTCAACCATCCGTTTTGATCCATCGGTCAAAATTATTTTTCACACCAAACCTGGTTGGCCCAATAGGAAAACATTTTCCAACTAGCATAATTTATGTATATAAAAGAATTGGCGGACCATGATGGAGGAATCCACTGGGTTATTGGTTATTCAAAGTTGTTGGACTCATCTCTTCAGCAAGTTTAATAATGAGCATAACGGCCCTATTGTTCCATAAGAGATTCATTATTATACTTAATATAGGAGCTCAAATTATTATTTTTTTAAAAAAATTGTATGAAATGAACTTTAGAAACACACCCAAAAGCTCATTTACAACATAACAAAAAGGCTTTTAAGTTCTTTTAAATTACAAAACTGCCATTAATTTCTTAAAACAAGCCCAACCCCAAAACCTCATAAAAAAGCCCAAAACATTTAATAGGGCATCAAAGTAATTAATAATTAAAATTAAATTCAATAGAATCAGTTGTCATTTTTTGGGTTTGTTTATAGAAATTAAATAGTGTAGAGTTTATTTATAGTTTTAGTGCTAAAAATATCTCTTATTTTTATAGTTTATATGACTAAATATCTCTTATTCCAATAGAAAGAAACCTACTATTAACTTTTCGAGAAATTTCCATTATCAGTGTTGATCTCTTGGATCCCTGTAGTCCAAGAGATTTATGGTCACTCACCGTTGGATGTAAATTCAACGGTTGACTTGAATCGGGTAATAATCATTTATGTCATATTGCATTTATATATATCATTTTGAACTATTGGATTAATATCCAACCTTGGGTGACCACAATCTCTTGAACTCCTGTGGTCCAAGAGATCGGGACTGTTTCCATTATATAAGGCAAAAAAGAAAATACATATTTCTCGGCATTATGGAGACTATGCCTAAGACCATATGGCTAATAATGATATGCACCCCGCCCCAAGAAGAACTGATCAATTGGCCCCAGCCAGAAGCCTTAAATTGCTCTGCAGCTTTGAGTTCATAAGCTCGGCCGCAAGCATATCGACCAGCGACATGTAAATTAAAATACCCGCTGGAGCCGCGTTTAAAACGCCTTCAACCACAAGGGCTGTCGGGCTGTTTTCTGTATAGATGTTCGATATTCCAATCCCGATTGCAACTCCAATAGGAGTTGTAAGGGAGAAGAACAGTGCCATGACTGCAGTTGCTCGAGACTTGAAATTCGCCTACAAAAAATAAGAACATGAAAAAAAAATCCCGTCAATTAACGTCATCCAGAGTTTAATTGAACTATAGGAATCAATTAAGATGCATAATTAATGGCTGGTAAAGCAGTTACCTGAGCTATATATCCACCAAGGCCTATGCCTTCAAAAAATTGATAAAAGGCTAACGCAGCAACTAAGGGCCTTATGGTGTCTGGACTTCCAGAAACACCCAAGGAGATTCCTATGATGATGGAGTGGCACTGTTGCCCGGATTTAGACAAGGTATGGCCTTCCCAAGAATGGGAATGCCAACACCCATTGCACCGGCAAACAGTACGGATGCAATGGCTGCGACTTTTAATTTTAGGGCCTGGGGTTTGTGCCCCTGCCCAGCTTCAGTAGCCTCAGCCTCACCGGAGCAGTCAGCGAAAACCACCATGGGAATTGGTTTGTTCATTGTCAAAAAGTCGGTGATCTAATAGAATTATGAGAGCGAGGGAAGAGATGATCTGAAAGAAGTATTAGTTTGAAATTCAACTTTCAAAGTAGGAGTGAGGGAAGAGTTGAAGGGGTGGTAGTAGTACCACCTTATATAGGGAGATGATATTCATGTAAAATGTCATGACAAGTTCGTGAGGGATTCTGTTTCAACCCAAAACAAGGCACGCGAAAGTTGCACATCAAAGAAATTCCTTCCTTCCTAACTGGATACTGTCTACGAAAGTTGCACATCAAGAATATGCTAAAGTTGTCGTAGCATGATGTACCTGCAATTGATTGTACTATAATCTCCCTTGGTTATCCCATGACTATTCCCTTGTCTACCTAATACAAGAAAAAATATGTATGTAATAAAAAAAATTTAAAAAAAGAATAAATATGTATGTTGCAGTCTTCTCCCATTGAAAGTTGGTTGTGGGAAAAATATTATAGATTAATTAGGAGCAGCACAAACTAGATGGAGAGGAAATTTTAAGTTTAGTGCATCTCATCTGTGAAGTCGAATCAAAACTTATTCTTCTGTTAATGGTACTTATTATTAATACCTTTAAGATTACACATATTCATGAAGATTTCGAAGGCGAAGTGTTGTCATTGAAGTAAACATATGATAATGTGGTACAAGAAAAGCATAAATTCCACAAGAAAAGCATACCAATTTCATTTCAAAGATGACGTGCAATGAATCAATCTTTGTCAAACTTGGAAACTTCTGTGCTAGTATCATTTGTAGGTGGCATAATTTAATGAATTTCTTTTCTTTGTTCATGTATATAACATGAAAATCAAAGACTTCCAGTCATCCTGCGTATCAATATTTGGCATTCTCTATTAAAAGATCTGACTAATTATAATAATGTCTTCCTGTTGAATCCATGATGAACCCTCTATAGTGCCTCTGTAGTCCCTCTCACTAGTACGATTTAATATTTGCGCGACGAAAGTTTGCGCGACGAACAAAACTTCGTCGCGCAAAAAACATTTATGCGACGAAAAAAAAATTCCGACGCACAAAGAACACAAAACTAGCGCGACAAACATATTCGTCGCGCAAACAACATTGATGCGACGAAAACAAAATTCCGTCGCTAAAAGAACACAAAACTAGCGCGACAAAAGCTTTCGTCGCGCAAAAAATCCATGCGCGACTTAAATTTAGTTTCGTCGCGCATAAGTAATGCATTAGCGCCAAAATCTTGCGCCACGACAACAATCGTCGCGCGTGGACATATTGCGCGACAATTACAATCCTTCGTCGCGTAAAGATGGACAGAAAATTGGCGCGCTTTTTCGGCAGGGAAAAAAACTTGCGCGACGAGAGACAGCTTAGCGCGACGAAAATTACCGTCGTGTAAGAAAACTAGGGTTACTTATTTTTGGCGCCAAAATGAAGGGTGGATAACTTTTTTTGCGCGACGGATTCAAGTTTCGTCGCGAAATGTATTATGCCGGTGTGATTTTGCGAGACGAAATTTTCCACCTTGCGCGACGATATTTATGTGCGACGGAAAATGTGTGTCGTCGCGCAAAAAAGCAGATGTCGGCACAGAAATGCCGACGGAAATGTTGTTTTGTGCGACGGAAAAGTGCCCTTTTGCGACGGCAATTTGCGCGATGAAATTTCTTCTCCTTCGTCGCGCAAAATTCTTCTTCTTCATATTAGTATCTGCCATTGCAGAGGCAGAATGCAGAAATTGCATTCTGCCTCTCTCTCACTCCCCTTGCCGCTGCTCTGCTGTGAATTCAGTACGTTCGTTCATTGGGGATGTATTTTTGATAGTTAGTTTAAATGTATTAATGTAAATT
>NW_023010309.1:0-23608 GCF_902201215.1 Prunus dulcis | reverse complement strand
ATTTCAGAATACAGACAAGAGTCATATTAAATCATTCTACTTAATAAATTCATTCAATCTTATCAATAGTTCCAAGGGCTGCAAACCAAACCTCTTTGCTCTGGAAAAAATAATTGTTCAACTTTCTCATCTCTGGAACAGGCGTAGTAGTTCTCCATCGCAAAATACGCGGGACAGCGGTCGGATCAACAACCTTGCAGTAATTCTGGTCCGCCATTCTAGGAATTAATTCATATACCCAAATCTACACAATTCAAAGGACAAAAGTCATTATTTATGTTTTAAAGATAAACAAAACATAACTGACATGAACATTATTACCATGTACCTGGAAAGCATACGTGAAACCTTTAAAACTCCAGCCACTCCTTTGTGCTTCACCATGCTTATCCTTCTTGCCCTTCTCATTTCTCCGGCTTGTTCCCGTTGCCTTACTTTTCCCCTTCCCTCTTCCGTCTTCATTTTCAAAGCTTTTCACATACTTTGTTGGTGCAGAAAATAGACTGTCTTGGGTTTTGTCAAAGGACACCGAACCCCACGGATACCTATTGAACGCATCCAAGTCCTCTACAAGGGTCAGGTAATTTAGATTGATGTTCAAATGTTTGTCCCTTCCCAAAACCACTAACTCAGCAAAGTAAACAAGAGCTAGCTTGTAGATGTCATCTTCCTCTGTGAACCTCAGAAATGCTTCTTCTAAAGCATTGCATGTAATTCCTTCGTCTATAAAATATCTTTCCTGAAGTCTGATTTCATCACTCTCTCCACTGGAAACTTCAGGCACTTTCCCAAAACGAAGCCCTGTGATCAAACAGAAATCCTGACGAGTGAACTGAGCAACGTCACACCCTAATAAGAAACTCAGTCCATCCAGGTCTTTCACACCCTGCCCCTCTACTCTACGCAACACAGCCCCATGCACAATCTGCCCGCTAAACTGAATCTTATCTATATTCAGAAGATGGCAAAAGCATGATGTCTTGAATTGTTCTAATTGTTCCGCACTCAACTTCGCTCGAAGTGCAGCTAGAGATGAATTTGCATGTGAGCAGTTGTTCACCCGTGACGAATATGCCTTTGCCTCTGGCCATACCAGCTCCACGTTGGATCCCATTTCCTCAAATACAATGTCAAATAACGTGAACACATATACTACCATGTATTTGCACAATCACAACTAGTCAACCAGGCACATTACAAATTTTACAAAGTACATGAGCATAGGGATTACTGATCACAGGCTTTAACATCATCAACGCAATGTGACACATTTTGTGCAAATACATGTTAATGCAATGCTTATGTGAATTACAAACAATTTCACTTGTTTTATTTATGGATCCATACTCGTGTGAGTGCAATCTAGGCAAGTTCTGCACTTCACACACATGACAATTATTGTCATTTCATACACAACACAAACTACATAAATAAAAAATATAGTGGAAGGAAGCAAAGCAAAGCATCTACTCTGCTATCTGCTTGCTAAGCAATTGTCAGATTTCATCTTTCTTTCTAGCTTTTTCTTCAGTCATCCACAATCGTCATAGATCAACCTTTATTTCAAATGCTTTGCACTTTTATTCATCAGTTTATTATTATCTGTTCTCATTTATCATAGCCAAATTTAGTAACAAATGAAATAGTATTTATTTCAAATAATATATAAATTCTAGCGCCAGAGAGGTACTTTGCACTCTGCACTGCTTCAAATGTGGAAGGTTTTGAGGGCCTCCTCCAATTCATCACCATTATCTTATTCATATAATTATTAACATGTTACTGATATGTTATTTATATGTTATTGATGATTTTCATTCGTTTTTTAACATATACCTAAGCAAAAATAAACATGCAATTGAAGCATAAAGAAGAGATGCCAAATCCAACAACATTGATGGTACAAATTTGGGAAAACCGTTACTCTAACCCAAACTCAAATTCCATAAATTACTCATCAAATGCTTTGCACTTTTATTCATGAGTTTATTATTATCTGTTTTCATTTTTCTCAGGCAAATTTAGTAACAAAGGAAATAATATTTATTTCAAAAAATATATATATTCTAGCGTTAGAGAGATAATCTGCACTATGCACTGCTTCAAATGTGGAAGGTTTTGAGGGCATCCTCCAATTCAACACCATTATCTTATCCATATCATTATTGACATGTTATTGACTTCATTTTCATTCGTTTTTTTAACATATACCCAAGCAAAAATTAACATGCAAGTGAAGCACAAAAAACAGATGCCAAATCCAACAACATTGAAGGTACAAATTGGTTTTCACAGATGCCAAATCCAACAACATTGAAGGTACAAATTGGGGAAAACCGTTACTCTAATCCTAAACTCAAATTCCATAAATTACTCACCAAATGCTGGTTATTGAACAATCGCAAGGTGTCTGTGTGGGGTCTTTGTGTGGCTTTGCTCCAAAAATGGAACCTATCACTTCCAATGAATACGGCTTCTCTCCTTCCCCTTCCACTGCTTCGCCCCTTCCCTGTTCTTCTCTCCTTCCCCTTCAGCCGTCTCCTTCAGCCGTCGTTTCTCAGAGCTTAGTGGTTTCTCAGAGCTTAGTGGTTTCTCAGAGAATTGGGTTTTAGAGCGTTGAGTTTTTGCCGTTCAAACTTTCGAACTTGCCTCTTTTTTTTTTTTTTTTTTTTTTTTCGGACCTGCTTGAAATTCAATTCGGGTTAGGAGTTTCTCACCTACCTGATTGTAAAACTTTATCTCAATTCTCCCTAGCCCTTGGATTGATCTGATGGCTATAAAGTGAACCCCTTATAACTTACCCCTTATAACTTTCCACTCATTATAGTCAAGCCTTTGAGTTTGAGATAGTTTTTGCGTTTTGGGCCTTGGAAGTTGAGACCCAACTTCACAAAAAGAAAACAGAGTTGCCAAAAAACAAATTTGAAGGACAAACGTAGAAATTGTTAGAGACTGGAAGTTTTTATCATTTTTTTTCTTCAAGTCTCTCCTCCATTCACTAATACAGATTATATAAAATTTGGATTTGATTAACTAAAGTGGTTTTACTTTCTCTGTCAGTGTTTGATGACTTAATTTTGTTTTTCACTTGATCTTATATATATATTAAGTTTTCTTTTTTCCTTCATATTCATCACCTTTCTGTTGCATAAGTATTTTAATCTTAATGGGTTTCCATCTACNAACTCATCTTTGTTCTCTTCAGTGTAAGTTTTTTTTTAGTACAAGATTAGAAGGGAGGTGTGACATCCTACATTGACCAACGGAGAGGGGGTGATGTGCCTTATATGTATATGCCCGCCTTCATCTAGCACGAGGCCTTTTGGAGCTCACTGACTTCGGAGTCATGGGAACTCCGAAGTTAAGCGAGTTGGGGCTAGAGTAATCTCAGGATAAGTGATTCTCTAGGAAGTTGCTCGTGAGTTCCCAGAAAGAAAACCGTGAGCGTAAAGAGAGGGGCCCAAAGCAGACAATATCGTGCTACGGCGGAGCCGATCCCGAGATGTGACGATTTGGTATCAGAGCCACTCTGTCATGTGATACAAGTTTACCGACGAGGACGTCGGGCCCTTGAGGGGGGTGGATTGTAACATCCCATATTGACCAACGAAGAGGGGGTGATATGCCTTATATGTACATGCCCGCCTCCATCTAGCACTAGGCTTTTTGGGAGCTGACTGACTTCGGAGTTTAAGTGAGTTAGGGCTAGAGCAATTCCAGGATGGGTGACCTACTGGGAAGTTGCTCGTGAGTTCCCAGAAACAAAATCGTCAAGGTAGAGAGAGGGGCCCAAAGCGAACAATATCGTGTTATAGCGGAGCCGATCCTGGGATGTGACAATTGATTAGTTGATAAGACCTGCCACGAATTTCTCGGAACTAGAAATGAATCCTGTGAAAAATCCGACATCACCACGATGCCGGGCCCAGTCAGTAAAACTATAGCCTCCTTTCCCAAAAAGGAATAAGGCACAAAAATTTCTACCGAAAATTCGGCAGAGTCTCCCTTGTAAATTGAACATTTCTCAAATTTCTCAACCTATTAAAACACATTTAATATCACCAACCATTAGCATACACGAGATAATTTCATGCAATTCACACAATCGGTCTTCGACCTTCAAATAAATCAAAGCAAAATAACTAGCAATGGAAATAAGGAACTTAAATCATTTTACGAAAACCACTGCAACCAACATAAAATAACTTTCCAAATTTTTAACCTGCGGAAAAGCAATAATACTTCCCACAAAACTTCAGCTTGCAACAACTACCATCTATGGATTATCAACAACAGTTCTAGGGGCCTCAGGCCCATTATGCAATATAATCAACCTAATATCAGTCATTTATTTCGAAATGGATCTCAGACATATCAAAACCACATATTCTATTTAACAAAGTCCAATCAAGTGATAATCGAGAAATAAACAAGCATTTAATCTCACTCAAGTTTGAATCGAGCTTTAGGCGTTCCATCATAATCAAAACTAAACCTAGCAGTAGTAATAATTAGGATTCAAATCCCGCAACCACCTCAAAATTCATTCACACATTCAGAACCGGTTAAACCTTTTATATATAGTTATTTTGCGGCTGTACTTGGGTGGGACCCCAGGCTACCTACGTACCCTTACTCAGGGATCAAGCCATATGTAGTTCTTTCTAACAAGAATCCCGGTTTCAATAACATACAATCCATTATAGCAATACAAAATAGTAAATTCTAGAATTATTCATTTCCTTTTTTCCTTCAATCACAACACACAAGACATTATTCTTTTAAGCATCAATCTTTCCCCGATATAGTAAAATAATCCCTTTTTCCTCTCTATGTTATCTTCTCATACCCCGGAAATTCCAACGCTACGTATAGGAAGTCTCTCACGCGCCGAAATTCCAACGCCAGGTATGAGACCTAATAATCACATAATCTTCCCATACGCTGGAAATTTCAAAGCCACGTATAGGAAGTGTCTCACACACCGAAAATTTTAACGCCACGTGTGAGACTAATAATCACATAATCTTCCCATACGCCGGAAATTCCAACGCCACGGATGAGAAGTGTCTTACACGCCGGAAATTCCAACGCCACGTGTGAGACCTAATAATCACATAATCTTCCCATACGCCGGAAATTCCAACGCCACATATGGGAAGTGTTTCACATGCTTGAAATTCCAACGTCACGTGTGAGACCTAATAATAACATAATCTTCCCATACGCCGGAAATTCTAACGCCACGTATGGGAAGTGTCTCACACGCTGGAAATTCCAACGCCACGTGTGAGACCTAATAATCACATAATCTTCCCATGCACCGGAAATTCCAACGCCACATATGGGAAGTGTCTCACACGCCAGAAATTCCAATGCCACGTGTGAGACTAAATAATTATACATTCTTCCCATACGCCGAAAATTCCAACGCCACGTATGGGTAGTATGTACTTTTACATAATGTAATTATATAATTTCCCATATTAAACTATAATATTAAATTCCCAATTCCCCCAAATTTGAACCAAGACTTAATCACAAATGACTTGCCCTTTTATGAAACTCACCACCAAATTATTCAGGCCTTCAAATCTCCAATCGACACCAAGTTCTCAATTAAATACTACTAATATCACAACTTACTAATTCCTCAATCTTTAATCCAAATATATATATATATATATCTCAATTTCATGCATATTCTTTCAATCATTGAAAATAATGTATATTTAAAATAAATGTCCACTCACTTCCTAATAATCATAACCAAGCCCACGACTCACTTCCACAACTCACCATATCAATTAACCCATACTCATATATTCCGTAATTTAAATTATTATAATAACATCCAAGAGTTTTCATACGATAACATAAAACACTCTAAAAAACCTGACATAGTCAACATAACTCAAATAAGGGTCGAGACTCAATAATAAGGTCATTCTAGTACTCCTCGAAGGGTGAAACTACCTCGGAAGACTCACGGTCAACCAAGGTTCAAACTACCCAAACTTGGTCAAACGGGCCCACAGGCCCACGACCTCCAAATTCTGATCCGAAAGTTCCTATGGGTTTGACAAGGTTTAGGATACACGTCTTGCAAGTTTGGTCCAGATTGAACGGTCAAATCGCTCGCAATCGCACGATCGGGAGGTTATTGTAAAACACAAACTTCAAGTTATTAAATCGGAACATCCGGGGATCCGATCCACGATCCGTGAATTCCTACACGATCCTAGGAGTGCCTAGATCAACATATATTAAATTCGAGACGATCCAACGATTTGAACCTATTGAACCCGGATAACGTACAATAGGTGACCGAATTAACATTCGAGAGCATCTACACACTCGTGAGGACCAGGAGATCACATCTGGACACAATGCCCTTTTTATACAGTGCCCACGTGCGGGCAATGCGTGGGTGTCAAAAGCAATAACACTTCGTAGGGAAATCTCAAAATCGCGGCTCAAAACTCCTACCTTAGGTGTAACACCCTATTTGGAGTCACTTTTGTTCTTGAGCCTATCTCAAAAAGTGTCTGGAAGTGGCCGGAATCACGATCCCAAAACCGGCCGAAATCCAATTCGAAAATCAAGCTACCTAGGCTCAAAATTGATGCAATCCTACCCAACCATCAGCTAGAGCTCGGAAAATAGGTGAGAAACTATACCTCACTTGCCGGAAATGGTGGCCAAAAACGGCCAAAACAACGACGTGAAATTCGAACGAAAACTGGGTGGTTTTTGGCAGATTCCGGCGAGCACAGTGGACGGTGACGGCTGAGACTGGTCGGGAAAGGACGGGAGAAGAGTGGCGGTTCGAACAGGACCGGTCTCGAGGCCGGTCGTTGAGGGTGGCGGTGGCGGTGGCTTGGAGAAGCCACTGGCTGTAGATGCTCTTAGAGAGTATGATTGTAGATGCTCTTAGAGTTGTATTTTTATAATTCATCCCTAAAATTTGTCTAATGAGGTGGTTTAGGGAGCCTATTGTGGAGCTCTTATTTGCTACTTGTATAATTTTTGTTCCAACATAGTCTTCAATTCAATGAATGCAATATCATGGAAAAGAATGAAAAATATGAAAACATGTGAAAATTTTCTATGTATTTATTATATGAAAAGAAAAAATGCTTGTTTTTAACATTTTCAAGGTAAGTTTTGTTTTTCCAAAGTACAGTTAAATGTTTTAGAGCTAAAGTCAACTTACCAATCTTGAAGAGAAAGAAAGAGGTTGCAGCTTTGATGTTTGAGGTTGAAGAGGCTGTTGAAGAGAGTTTTATGATGTGGCTCGCCTATTTTAGAATTCCAAAGTTATTAAAGAGATTGTTGGAGATGCTCTAACAATATAAAACATGTCCAACACTTTATAGAATACAATATTAATATCTTTATTTAAAAAGTTTATTTTTATACAAGTAAATTAGGGGAGAGGGAATTCGATTAAAAACAGAATTTTAAGTGTACGAGAAACTGCTCTTAACCACTGAAGCAACAAGCTCTTTGCTCTACATGTATTAACATTATAATAAGAAACCTTGACTATTTTTTTTCCCCCTACGACATTGTGACGTCATGAAACACGATCACTATTGCATAGCTTATATAGGGGTAGGTACATAGAAGCTTTCACCAAATTACGGACTTAATATGGACCATAGTACTCATTGATATAAAATAAATACTGTAACTACTAACTAGTACGTGGACGGTTGCTTGTGGAAAATGATCTAAAGAACCAAAAAAAAAAAAAAAAGTATGAATGGACGGTCTGTGTCGCTGTTTGTCTTATTGATGTCAACCTGTAAATGTACTGGTCTGCCCCATTTGTGTTTATAGCGAGGAAGAGGGTAGATAGAAGATATTTATTCAAGCATTGAGCTTCTTCCTATATATATAGCCCATCATCGAGCTTTTCTTTTCCACAACAAAAAGAAGAAAAAAGTCATTGAGCTTTTCTGGTAACCGACATGCTCTTTTGTGCATAGCAGGTGCGAATTCCCTTCTTTAATTTTTTTTTATTGATAGCATTTTCTTGAAGATTTTAGTTTCTTATGTTTTCAATGGTAGTTGGACATTTTGAAATGAGCAAAGGTCATGTTAAAATTTTGTAACTTTATTCTTTTCTTTAAATGGAATTTCTTTTGTTTATGTATAGTTGCAACCAATGTTTGAATTAGTTTGTGAACCATCTGTTATTTGATTTTTCCTGCTGTGATGCGTTTCCAATTTTTTGTCGGAGCATATTAGAATGTTGATGTTTGTGGTGCAATAATTTGTAATCACAGAAACACATGAAAAGGAAGACGAAAGGAAGCAATGAAGCTGCTCCACATGACACAGAGAACCCTCCTACTCCTTTGGCAACTTTAATGAAAGAGGAATTGAATAGGTTGTCTCTCCTGTCCTCTTCGTACTGTATTTACAGAGTTACGGGATGTAAAAGAAAAGGCCTACTCACCTAGGGTAGTCTCGATAGGCCCATTTCACCATGGCCAGAAAGCCTTAAAAGCCATGGAAGAGCACCAAATGAGGTACCTACAAGATTTTCTGCGTCGCACCAACGTAAGCATGGAGGATCTTGTAAAGAGAATAAGCGACCAAGAAGCAAGAGTGCGCAGTTGTTATGCAGAAACCATTAAGTTTAGTGTTGATGAATTTGTACGAATCATTCTAGTGGATGCCACATTCGTCATTGAGATCTTTCTGAAGATCAGATTCCCTGAATTTCTGGATGAGAATGACCGTGTTTTTAAAAGAACGTTTCAGGAAATATGGTCTGACTTGTGTATGCTTGAAAACCAGTTGCCATTTTTCATTCTTGAAGATCTTTTCGACCTACATGAAACTCAAGTCTCTTTTAACAGTGACCATACTGAGAGGCTTTCACTCATTACTCTTTCTCACCTTTATTTCGAAAAGCTAATGAAAATAGAGGGAACAGAAGGTAGTTTGCAGAGAACATGTTCTTCAAAAGTAGAGCATTTTGTTGATCTTCGTAGAAAGTTGTATCTACTCTGTTCATTCGAATCACAAGCTGGCGGGCAACTCCAAACTGTAACCACACCCAGCATCACAGAGCTACACACGGCTGGAGTCAAGTTTAATGTGGCATCAACCCCAAACTTATTTGACATACGGTTTGCTGATGGGACTTTGGAAATTCCAAGGTTCAATATAGGTCCTCAAACAGAGGTTAGAATCAGGAATTTGATTGCCTTTGAACAATGTCATTGCAAGGATAATTTAATAAATGATTATGTTGTCATCATGGATCGTTTTGTGAACACCGCAAAGGATGTAGAGTTGCTTGTTAAGTATGGGATTGTTGAAAATATGCTTGGTGACAGCAATGCCGCGTCTACTATGATTAACAACCTTGCGGATGGGGCCACCCTAAACTACAATGACTTCTATTTTGCTGCTCTTTGTGAAGAGCTGAACAAGTACCGCAGTTCGACGTGGCACAGAAGGAAGGCAAATTTGAGGCAAAATTATTTCAACACACCGTGGGCAGCTATCTCTGTCGCTGCCGCTGTTTTTTCTCCTCGTACTCACTGTCATACAAACAGTGTGCTCTATCATCTCTGTTTCTTAAGCATCATATATAGTAAGCCTCTCCATCACCCTTTTTTCTCCATCCTTATGCTTTAGGTCTATTCAATTGTAATTTGTAAAGTGTGTCGTGTGCATGAAGGATGATACCGAGTATTGTGAGAAACCGAAGCGATGTACTTCTTTTATTTATTTATCTGTGCGTGTGAGCTTTATATGTGTGTTCAAATTTGTAAGTATATTATTAATAAAAGACTTGTTATTGAGGATTCCTAATGATTGTTATCTGGGAATAATCTAAGAACTACAGGTAAACATGAACATAACCAACCTTGTAAAATTTCAGATTGGTAGACATTGAAATGATCGATAACAGAGATTCTTTTTAAGGATTTTGGAGACATTACATTTGCCCCTAAAATTAGGGGAAAAAGGAGGAATAGTTTCACACAAATCCTACAGAAGCTGTGTATTGCCCTAGTCTCTCTTCTTTCTCATCTGTAAAGTGAAGAAGGTTCTTAGAACACCTTCAAAATCTAAAGCTGAAATGAATGTAATCCATTACATTTTTGTTCAGTAATTCATGAAATCAGCAAACTGTATGTTTCAAGCAGAAATTCTTTGAGCATTTTTGGTAATGTGATTATTGATTGAGACTATTTTCTCCCCCTCCTCTACAGTCTACTCTTGTCACTGCCGCACTCTTATCTCAAATCTTCAAATGATAGTTCCAGTTGTTCCTCTATAGGTAATTGATTAAATCCCTTAATTAAAGATCCAATTAATTAAGAGGTGGAATCTTCATTAATTGACACTGATGGATCTATCTTTTGATCTCATCATCAATTAATTAGTCTTATATATACAAAGAATGTTGTGGTTGTATGGCTCGATATAAGTTATGGACGTGAATGAGTAATCTCATATTGAAAAAGTACAGCAATTAATAATGTACAGGTTAAATTTGTGGTTCGTGTTCATAAAAAAAAGTTGGTGGTTCACTATTAAATTGCACCGCGGCCTTACGAGAAAAAAGTATGGGTCTTGTTGATGCAGAAAAGTGGTTCAGCACTTTAGGGCTCAAAATTAGTGATTTCTGGGCCTTCGGAATGCTCTAGGCCTTGGTAGAGCGCTTGATTTGCAAGATGAGAAAACGCTCAGTAAGACTTAGGGCACATGTATGGTACCGGCCGAAGGCTCTCTGATGCTTAAGTAAGTACGGATTTAGTAATTAATCTGAACAGAGTGGTGGCTAGTGTGCCGAAAGTTCCAGTTACCTCCATTTTGGGTCTTGAACTCTTTTTATAATTCTTGGGAGATGTGCAAGTTGTGTAGAGTTTTAATGTGGGACTGTAGACACGTACTGTGGGTGTTCCACGTGTCCAAAGGGTGTTTTCGGAGTCTGACTGCGCGCACAGCAAGATTAAGAAGCAAGATGAATTTGTAAGAATCATTCTAGTGGATGCCACGTTCATCATTGAGCTCTTGTTGAGGTTCAACGGTGTCAAGAAGATACTGGACAATGAAAATGACCGCATATTTAAAAAACCAATGATGTTGCTGGATCTATTGCCTGACCTGCTTTTGCTTGAAAATCAACTGCCATTCTTCATTCTTGAGGATCTTTTTGACGTACAAGAAACTACACTCTCTTCTGATTCTGAGACTAGGCTTTCAATAACTGATCATTTTCTCAATTTCATAACTTTTACATCAAGTCTAGTGGGCTGCGAAGATCTAGAGGTCAATAAGAAGAGAATAAGTTCTTCTCCTTATAAAGCAGAACATTTTCTGGATCTTATAAGATTGGTATGCAATTGCCAACCACTCATGAGATCAGAAGCACCTGGACCTTTAACCATCCCCAGCATTACAGACCTATGCGATGCGGAAGCGAAGCTTAAGGTGATATCAAATGAAAACAGATTTGACATACGATTCAGTAATGGGATTCTGGAAATTTCAAAAATGATAATATGCGATGACACAAAGATTTCATTTAGAAATCTTCTTGCCTTTGAACAATGTCATTTCATGCTTAAGTCCTGTTATATAAGTGATTTTATAAACGTCATGTTCCGTTTAGTGAAGAGCCCAAAGGACGTGGATTTGCTTGTTGAACATAAAATTGTCGAAAATATTCTAGGTGACAGCAGTCGGGTGGTTACTCTGTTTAGCAACGTTGGCATTGGGATTATCTGGTGAAGGCCTGAACAAGTACTGCAGTTTGACGTGGAACAAAATGATGGCAAATTTGAGGCAAAATTATTTCAACACTCCTTGGGCAGCTATCTCTGTCATTGCAGCTGTTATTCTCCTCATACTCACCTTTATACAAACAGTGTGCTCTATTATGTCTGTTGCTTGAGCTGAGCATGAACGCCGGCCATGACAAGTCTCTCATTTATCATGTTCTCTATATCCTTTTCCTCACCGCTATATATGTTTAGCAAGCTCAAGTTTCCTTAAAGTAAACATGAGAGAGGTTTCAAAAGGAAAAAAATTATTATATGGCCCTGAAATACATATTTATGGTAACATTTTCTCGTGTGTGGTAATGATATACATATTTGTACTGAAATATTTATAGCCCTTTTCTTGGACGATCTCGAGCTGATATTTGAGTTCTATCCATATGGGCAAAAAACATTTCCACATGTGGATAGTAAACTTATAAAGTTAAGGTTTTGGATTTGAATTTCTTTCTACACATTATTTCATGATATTGTATAATAAAAAATAACATATAAATTAAATTATTTAACATATGGTAGATTGTATCCAATGGACAAATTTAGGGAAGCACTTGTAGATTGTATGCTTTACATGATGGATCAGATTAGTACTGGAATTTGATCCTTTTGTGATAAAGGAAGTTTGCTTTGGTGTTACAGACAGAGCATGGAAAATATGTTGTTTTGCGTCTTGGTATGTTTCTGGATTAATTCTTGATAGTTTGAGGACTTTGATATAAATGAAGGCTTCTCTAACTACATCCATTAGCAGCCCATTCTAACGTAACAATTCAAACATTGGGTACAAAGCCAAAGCATATATTAAAAAAAAAAAAAAAAGATTATGTTGAAATTAATGCATATTTGTAGAAAAATCTAGAAGTTTGAAGAAAGTTTCAGAAAAACCAACAAAGCATGCAGCAAGGAATTGTGGAGAAGTTCACCAACTATGTCGGTTGAACGTGTGGCTGGAGTAAGAGACCAAGTCAGTGGACTTGGTGATGTCGGCAAAACCAATGTGAAGAATGAAGATTATTCTAGAGAAAGCCACACATATGTGGCTGGGATTGATCTTCCAAGTCGGTGGAACTTGGGCAATGGCGGCAACACTTAGCCTATAAATAGGCATGCAACCAGAATGGAATGGGGAGTAGAACCAATCAACTCCCAAATTATTAGGGAGCCAAGAGCTACACAAATCAAACTATGTTGAGAGCTAATAAGCTCATCAATTAAAGTGTAAGGGCCAATTAGCCTATAAGGGCTAAATAGCCTAAACTAATGAAAGTGTAAGCCAAATAGTCTAAATTATTTTAAACCAAGTGTGGTGGCTAACTCCCAAATTATTAGGGAGCCAAGAGCTACACAAATCAAACTATGTTGAGAGCTAATAAGCTCATCAATTAAAGTGTAAGGGCCAATTAGCCTATAAGGGCTAAATAGCCTAAACTAATGAAAGTGTAAGCCAAATAGTCTAAATTATTTTAAACCAAGTGTGGTGGCTAATAAGTCAATATGTAAAGTGTAAAAGGTCAATTAGTCTACACCGAGTCATGTATTATTCTCATCAAAATATAAAAAAATCACTTTGTTTTTCCCTTTCAATTCTAACAGTGGTATCAGTGCATCACATACGCTCATCACACACCTCCTATATTCCAACAGATTAATATCTCTTCATAAATATAGCATGCTTTATGAGTACAAGCTGAAGTCTATATAGTTACAAGAGAAAACATGATCGGGTTAATTTCAAGCAGTTTCTGTAATCTCTGTTTTTTAGGCAACCCGACCATTAATCCCAGAAACTTCATCTCATCATGAAGAGGCAGAAATAAGTAGGGAGATAATTATACATGGGTGCAAGCTTATTATACGTACAGTGCTAAGTGAGGATCATGCAGATTTGTGGTTCGGAACCCAGACAATATGATCAGTGGGAAGGAAATGGCAGATGGGAATTGTTCCGGGCTTAACTTTGAGGATTTGGAAGGCCAAATGCTTTGGGTTCCATTCTGATGTGTCTAGATGGCAGATGGCTACTGCTTTAACCTTCACCCCATCATCGCCTTTCAGGGAGAGAACATAAGCTGCTGTGGGTTTTATTGCGTGGCAGTAAAACACAGCAAAGGGATAGTTCTGCTTATGACACACAACGACTCTGTCACCTGCCAGCTTCTTCAGTCCCGGCATTTTTGTATACTTGTGCATGGGCATGGTGGCTCCTTTTTCCAATACCTCCGTCGAGATTGCTTGAACGTTTCTTGTTCTAAGCTTCGAAGTGCTAAAATCAACCATTGATTCTAAAGATGTGGCGCAATATTTTTCCTCTCCCTTAATGCCTGGAGCTTCACACGCTTCGATTGTTTGCTTAATTGTTTTGGCTTCCGCAGATGTTGGCTTCACTGAAAAATGGTTGAAAATTTCTGATAGTTTGTTAGAGGAGAAGGGGATCGATTGAGCACTTTCGCGTGGCAGGAAAGTAGCCGTGTTTGAATTTCTAGGGAATTGGAACTTCATTGTTGCGCCAGGGCGCATGTCCTTCTCGAAGAAGAAAATAGCTAACTCTTTATAATGGAGTAGTTGATTGTCAGATGGAGGAGAACCTAGTGCGTACTTTTTTCGATTTGCAAATGGGATATTTTCAGGTGGAGGAGGACGTTTTTTATAATGGCTTTGAACATAATTTCTATTTAACACTCCATAATGGCTTTGAACGTAATTTCTATTTCTCAATGGGAAAATTTCAGGTTTGCCCTTTCCATTCCCAACAGCATTCACGATATTTTCTTCATTTGTGGAGTCTGCAAATTATATATCACTCATGTAAAATGGAAAATAAGTGATCAGCCGATTTGTGAATAAGTGTCACTCATGTAATGACAATAGTTAACTGATAAATATGTGGTCGAACATATTTTAGTAAAATGGCAGGTAGAAGAGATATGTAAGATTCCAAAGTGCTCAAACACAAACCAGGATGCAGAAGTTCACTGATAGATCTTGGCATCTGTGTGTTTGGCAGGACGGAGTTCCAGTAAAGTTGAGGTGCTGGTTGAGCAGCATGGTTTGCCAGTGCAACCACTGCTAGCTGCAACATTAATTCGAACTCTAATTAAAATCAAATCTCACAAAGTGTAATTAATTAGTGGACGACACTTAAGTACGTACTAAATAAAATCAAAGAGAATTATAGGAACACAAAACTTTCGTTTATATAGAGTACAATGAGAGAGAATGGAAAAGTTAATCAAATTGCAGAGCTTACACTGAGAATAGCAAAGATGAGTGGGAGATGAAACCCCATTAAGACTGAAATTAACTTGGCAACAGATGTAGCAAGAAATTAAAGAAAGTCGGAGCTGGCTCTTATGGTAACAATAGCAACTGGCTTCACCATTTTATAGAGGGAAGTAACACTCCACCCACCAATGTAGAGTTTAATTACTTCCCACTGCCTCACTCACTTAAATTCATTTGAGGCAAGCGGCATGATGTGATGTATCAGACATAATTGTGAATCAAATACAATTATTGCATGTGGGAAAAAGGCACCCAAG
Organism: Prunus dulcis; assembly: GCF_902201215.1. Classification (NCBI taxonomy): domain Eukaryota; kingdom Viridiplantae; phylum Streptophyta; class Magnoliopsida; order Rosales; family Rosaceae; genus Prunus; species Prunus dulcis. The sequence goes on along the minus strand of NW_023010309.1, from coordinate 8,253 downwards.
GTTTTTGAGATAAAACCTCACAGTTGGATAGTCCATAGAATACATGGTTAATCATAATGAAAATGATTGTTAAATTTGAGACAATGTCGAAAATGATAATACACAATAGGTTTTCAATCAAGCGGGGGTGGAGAGCCCACTAGGAACAATAATTTTAGGTCGCCATGTCATCTAAGACTTGAGAACAAAAAAAATATGTCCATATATAATTAGATGGTACAATTTATGCTTTATTAATTTTACTTGATTTTCCTTGGTTCAGAAAATTCCCACAAAACAAAAGATCTTATAAATCCAGCTAACCATGTTACCGCCAGTCAATGACTTGGAGCACAAAAAATCTACTTCACACTTTGCAAGAGGGCATGCAAGTGCATGGAGGATGGAGCAATAATCTTTTATTGAGGGATCTGAATTTTTTTTTAACAATCCAAACCATCTATTTTTCAAGTCTATATTCATAAATTATTCTTGTAAAAAAATTAAACAAATCGAAAATCGTTTCGACATCCAATTGTATCCTACAAAATCAATGAACATGGTGTCTCAAGAAAATACTAAAATTTTAATAACTCAATTGAGTAGTCAAATGATATCAGATTCGATTGATTTTTTGTAGAGATGATCTTTGAATGATTATCTAAAAAATAGACGGTTTGGATTAGTGAAATACAATGTGAAGTGGACTCTACAAGGATATCTCTCAAATAAACTTATTTGCGGAATCCTCAATGAAAGCTCTATATATATATATATATATATATTAAAATTGGAAAGCCTCCTGGCCTACACATATTGGTCTTGTGGTGTAGGTGGTGGCTAAGGTGATAAGTATTGCGCAGCCTCCCCGTCCTTGTTATATTACGAAAGCTTGCAGACGTCAATTTGTCGTGGATTGCTGGTAACATACATCACTCCATTGTCTTCTTCATTGTCGCCCAATTGTGATGAACAGCGCAAAAGATTGTCTGCAAGTTGTGGTTATGGTTGTGGATATGGTTTTCATCTTGAAAGAAACCCAAATAAAGAATCTTCAAATGAATGTATATAAACTTAACCAACTAAAGAAACCCAAAAATCTTCAGTACGACGTAACATATTCTGTCCAAGTCACTCTTGTTTTACCAGAGTTATAAGCCTTTGCTACCCTTTTTTTTTTTGTTGGTCTGACTTTGATGCAGCAGCACTCGAGCAAGGATGTTGGAAAACACAAACCACCAACCACCAAGCCCCGTTTAGTCTAAGATTATCCGAAACTGGGCATAAAAGAGAGAATGAAATACTCAAACCCATTAATTCTAATAATACCCAGATTATGAGCAAAGATGAGAGAACACCCTCTTTGTTTTCAATTTCAATTATCAACAACCACTCCTTTGAGAAATATGAGCATACAAGTATTTAAAGACTTAATCTCTCATTGCATACATTGAACTAGCACCTAAATTAATTAACCCATTAATCCAGATACATTAAGCCCCATCCAAATAATTACGACTCTAGCTATTCCATTCCAAATACATGGAATTTATTAGAAGCCAAAACAAAACGTTTATGCATTGAACTTATTAATGCTTTTGATTCAAATGCCCCCATAAACTTTAATGGCTCTTTATATGCATCATTCTCCCCAGGTTGACAAAAATTTGTCCTTGAATTTATGCCTTCTTGGATTAAAATCATGACCATTGATTGTTGGTCTTCAAGCTGAAATCTCCACTCCAAAGAAATAAATATTTTGAATATTAGAATATTCTCTGTCACACCCCGAATCGCTCCGCCGTAGTACGTTATTGTCCGCTTTGGGCTCCCTGCCCTCACGATTTTGTTTCTGGGAACTCACGAGCAACTTCCCAGTGGGTCACTCATCCTGGGATTGCTCTAGCCCAAACTCGTTTAACTTCAGAGTTCCCATGACTCCGAAGCCAGTAAGCTCCGAAAAGGCCTCGTGCTAGATAGAGGTGGGTATAGCACAATATTGTCTGCTTTCGGCCCCCTGCCCTCACAGTTTTGTTTCTGGGAACTCACGAGTAACTTCCCAGTGGGTCAGCCATCCTGGGATTGCTCTAGCCCAAACTTGCTTAACTTCGGAGTTCCCATGACTATGAAGGCAGTGAGCTCCCAAAAGGCTTCGTACTAGATGGAGGTGGGCATGTACATATGAGGCACATCATGTAACACCCCGACCCCAAATTTAACCCTTATTTAAATTATTTATTTAGTAAGGGCATTTTGGTCATATTCTTAACCGGAGAGAGTTTGGGGTAGTGACTGGTATTTTTGGATAGGTCGTACTGAGACGAGTTCATAGACACGTAGTGGGCTCGAATTGGAGTTGTAACGAGAGAGATATGGTCAAAAGAAACCCAGTGGCACAACCGTAAATATTTTGAAATGGGATTTTTTATAAAAATCTGGTTTTCTCTCTCTCTCTCTCTCTCTCTCTCTCTCTCTCTCTCTCCTCGTATCTCCGGCCACCGGCCGCGGCTGCGGTCGGGACCAGTGCCAAAAGAACCGGCTCGGCCTCGGCGTCACGACCCAGCCCTCCCCCGACATCGGCCGCCGCTCCAGCCGCCGGAAAATGGCGATTTTAGCCCGGAACTTCGCCGGCTCCGATCTCCCTCCTCCGGCCGCCATTTCTGGCGATCAAGGTATGGAAATTCATCCCTTCTGCATGCTCTAGCTGATGGTTGGGGAGGAATTGATCGATTTGTAGCGTAGACAATTCGATTTTCGAATTGAAATTCGGCCGAACTTCGGCCGCCGTGATCGGCCATTTCCGGCCACTTTTTGGGGGTTGCCCAAGAACAAAAGTGACTCCAAATAGGGTGTTTTACCTAGGGTAGGAGTTTGGAGTCTCGGTTCCAAGATTTTTCGGCGGACCGTAATCGCTTTGGACACCCGGTCTGCCCGCGCGTGTGGCGGCGCGTGGGCGAGGGTGGCGGCGTGTCTCTGGGCAGTTTTGAGGTCCTCGTGCCGTCACGAGCGCGTAGGATTTCGCGGATCTCAATTCGGACGTCGTTTGACTATCGAACGGATATCGCCTATCGGGCGTTATCCGGGTTCGATAGGTTGGGACGTTGGATGGTCACGAAAATAATATATGTTAATCTAGGTATTTCTAGGATCGTGGAGGAATTCATGGATAGTGAATCGGAGCCCCGGATGCTCCGATTTAATAATTTAAAGTTTATAATTTATATCAACAGTTAGATCGTGCGATCGTGAGCGATCCGACCGTCCGATCTGAACCAAACTTGCAGGACGAGTGTCCTATACCTTATAGAACCCATAGGAACTTTCGGATCGGAATTTGGAGGTCGTAAGTCCCGTGGGCCCGTTCGACCCTTGGTTGACCGTGAGTCTCCCGGAGTAATCTTACCTTCCCAGGGGGATTATCTGGTGCTAGACTATTGTTGGGGTTTACGCAATATTAGAATATTTGGTTATATAATTAAAATTATATATGTTTGTACAAGGGTACAAAAGAGTCTAGAATGTCAGTTTGGGGTGCTATACGCACTACCTTAAGTACCTCCCCGGATTTTGGATTCACTACAAGCATCACCAAGTGAAAGTCAGGTCTCGCGTGGCGTAGGTTATCCGGCGTTGAGACAGGCCCCATACGTGGCGTTGGTTGTACCGGCGTATGGGGAGATTTGTGTTATGATGTTGAGGTCCCACGTGGCGTAGGTTATCCGGCGTTGGGACAGGCCCCATACGTGGCGTTGGTGGTACCGGCGTATGGGGAGCTATGTGATTTGATGTGCAGGTCTCACGTGGCGTAGGTTATCCGGCGTTGAGACAGACCCCATACGTGGCGTTGGTTGTACCGGCGTATGGGGAGATATTATGATAGTATGGTATGGTCGCATGTGGCGTAGGTTATCCGGCGTGTTGACAGGCCCCATACGTGGCGTTGGTTGTACCGGCGTATGGGGAGATATTGTGATATGATGTTGAGGTCCCGCGTGGCGTAGGTTATCCGGCGTTGGGACAGGCCCCATACGTGGCGTTGGTTGTACCGGCGTATGGGGAGTTATGTGATATGGCGTGTAGGTCTCACGTGGCGTAGGTTATCCGGCGTTGAGACAGACCCCATACGTGGCGTTGGTTGTACCGGCGTATGGGGAATATGTGATAGTATGGCATGGTCGCACGTGGCGTAGGTTATCCGGCGTGTTGACAGACCCCATACGTGGCGTTGGTTGTACCGGCGTATGGGGAGATTATGTGGAATACAGAGAAATGAAATGAGGTATCGCCTAAGTGTGGAATTAGGTTTTAGGAGAGAACCACGTGTGGCTTGATCCCTCAAGGAGGGTACGTAGGCAGCCTAAGGTTGTTAGGTGCAGCCGCAGACTAAATGTTAGTCATAATTTATATTTGAATTTATTATTGCCTTGTTTACGACATGAATTGACCTGTTAGTGTGTTTGGTAGTTTGTTGAGAATTTTTGGAAGGCCGAAGGCCATTTATGTAAATTGCATGAATTTATATTGTGCATGCTGCCAGTTGGGGATATTAAATGTGTTTTTATGCAGGTTGGAATTTTGGGAAATGTCCAATTTATAGGGGAGACTCTGCCGAAATTTCGGCAGAAAGTCTCGGTCTTTAGTAAGTGGGCCCGGCATCGGGGTGATGTCAGAAATTCCAAAGGATTCGTCTCAGATTTTGGGAAAATTCGGGGCGGGTCCTTTCACATCACCCCCTCTCCATTGATCGATGTGGGATGTTACATTCTCCAATTATGTAAATTCTCCACGTCCAATCTCTTAACCCAGAGTTATAGGCCTTCATTACCTTTTTTTTAATTGGCTATCGCAGTTCCTTTGGCAATATCCTCACCCTGCTATATGCGTTGCAAAAGGGGCGCAAAGGTTTTGAGTTTTTAGGTTGCATTGCTAAATGTAATTGTTGTCATTAAATTTATGTTTTTTTTTTTTTTTTTCAAGTGGTTGACATTAAAATTGGGGAGTGCTTTTCAACTCACTGTCAAAATGTCGATTTTCTGTGATAAAAAAAAAAAAGGTTCATAACTCAAGTGGTAAGATCATTTATTAGAATATATATATTAGAGACTGAAAGAATGTGCAAAAGTTATGTTAGAGAAATTAGTATAAAAATAAGCCTAAATGTATTAAGGCAAGAATGTAAGTGGCAAATTAAATAAATACGAATTTATAACTAGGCACCACCAAAGTATTAGGGGGTTGTCAACAATATAAAACATGTCCAACACTTATAGAATACAATATTAATGTCTTTTCAGAAGTTTTTATTTTTATACAAGCAATATTAGAGAAAATTGGGGATTCAAACACAGAATCTCAAGTGCATGGATAACTGCTTTGAACCATTGGAGCTACAAATTTTTTTCTATCCTTTTATTAACATTAAAAAGAAACCTTGACTTTTTATTTTTTATTTTCCCTACGACATTCTGACGTCATGTAACACCATCACCATTGCATAGCTCATATTGCAGGTCGGTAGATAGCAGCTTTCATCAAATGAAAAACCATCGGCCCTTCTAAATTATTGGGGCCTGCAACTGGAGTGAATTATTAGAATACTTACATGGACCATCGTACGCGTTGATATAAAATAAATACTTGGTACGTGGACGGTTGCTTGTGGAAAATGATCGAGCATAAGGTCGTAGAATTTGATGGTGTAAAAGAAATTTGATGTGCTCACTTAGAACTTTGTTAGGTCTGAACAAAACCCCGCAAATATTCAATGAATCACACTTTAATCACTTCCATATGAGAAAAGAGTTTGCATGGGAAAATAGGAGGAAAACAAAGGAAAACATGGGAAAAGGGCTTGCATTGCATGCATGCCTGAGGTTTTATTTCTTTGGAATGTGCAACTGGATCGAAAGAACCAAAAAGAAAAAGAAAAAAATGAAGTATGAACGTTAGGTCTGTGCTGGTCTGCCCCATATGTGTTTATAGCGAGGAAGAGGGTAGATAGAAGATATTAATTCAATCATTGAGCTTCTTCCTATATATAGCCCATCATTGAGCATTTCATTTCCACAACAAAAAGAAGAGGAAAAAATCATTCAACTCATCATAGCAGGTGCAAATTCCCTTCCCTTTTTGTTTTTTGTTTTTTCGGTTGATAGCATTTTCTTGAAGATTTTAATTTCTTATGTTTCAATGGTAGATGGGGATTCCGAGCCTCTACATTTAGACATTACGCATTTACCTATATTTCGTTAAATCTAAGCCATTATAATAATATAACCCTTTAGAACATGACACATCATCAAGTTTTTTTCCTTCTCTAAACAAACGTTAACTATTGTTGTTAAACGAGATTTTAGTTACCCACAAATAATAATCTAACCCATTGACTATTTTTACACGTCAGCAAACTTACCATAGTGAGCTGATGACTCAGCTCATATTTATTGTTTCCATTTTTCAAATGTTTTTGCCTTTTTTAAGTCCTCAATAACTTTTTACATTGTCAAAACTTTTAATTACTGTTTGATTTAATGTTTATTTTAGATAAAAAAAATTATTACATTTAATATTAGATCTAATGTCTACTATCTATAATTGTCAATTCATTTTTTATTATTCGTGTTTTTTTTTTTCTCATCTCCATTTTCTGTTGTATTATTCTTCTTTATTTCCTCTTCATCTTCTTACTTCACATCAACCGTACTGCGTGCACATGTCTTCTTGTGTTCAAATATACACGAGTGTTCCTATAGTGTAGGTATGTTATGTTGTGTGTATATGAATGTTCCTATAGAAACTTCCATGATGAATACTGTGAAGGTAAATTATTGGGGCCTGCAACTGGAGTGAATTATTAGAATGTTAGGTCTGTGTCGCTGTTTGTCTTATTCATGTCAACCCAAGTCCATGTACTGGTCTGCCCCATTTGTGTTTATAGCGAGGAAGAGGGTAGATAGAAGATATTTATTCAATCATTGAGCTTCTTCCTATATATAGCCCATCATCGAGCTTTTCTTTTCCACAACAAAAACAAGAAGAAAAAGTCTTTGAGCTTCTCTGGTAACCGACTTGCTCTTTTGTGCATAGCAGGTGCGAATTCCCTTTCCTTTTTCTTTTTATTGATAGCATTTTCCTGAAGATTTTAGTTTCTTATGTTTCAATGGTAGTTGGACATTTTGAAATGAGCAAAGGTCTTGTTCAAATGTTGTAACTTTATTATTTTCCTTAAACGGAATTTCGTTTGTTTTTGTATGTTTTGACTGGAAGCATGAGATCTAAAAGAGAGGATATAAATTCTTGAGATAAATATATACATCACGAACTTAAACCTCATGAAAAATGGAGTAAAAATCTGGTCTGTTTTCACCTTAGGTCTACGTATAATATGCATATATATGCTCAGATTTTTTTCCCCCAAAAATAAAACAAACAAACTTTTTCGAAATTTGTACATTTTGATTAAAAGAATATGAATTTCTGTTCTTCACCACTTGATGTACAAGTCCCTTGCAATAAGATGTTATCGATACGAAAATCTTTTAGAGAGAGAGAGAGAGAGAGAGAGAGAGAGAGAGAGGAGAATAGGGACTAATCCCTGTGCAATTGGATTGTATGATTGCAATGTGTGGATCTTCTCAACCCATCTATTGTATGAGTTCGCATTTTGTATGATTTCTAATTTTTTGTCGGAGCATCTTGAAATGTCAATTATGATTGAAACATTTGTTGATTATGGTGTCTAGAATCATCACCATCCTCGTCACTTACAATCAGAACAACACATAATGGGGAGGAAGAAAGTGGAAGAAAGCAGCAATGAAGCTTCTTTTGACATAGAAAACCAAGCAACTTCCATGGAAAATCAGTTGACAAACTTGCGTGCCCTGTCCCCTGACTGTTGTATCTACAGGGTGCCTGAGCGACTACGGAACGTACAACAAAAGGCCTACACACCACAAGTAGTCTCAATAGGCCCACTTCACCATGGCAGCAAAAACTTAGAAGCCATGGAAGATCACAAACTCAGGTACCTAAAATGTTTTCTTGATCGGACTAAAGTAGTAGGATTGAAGGATTATTTAGAGAAAATAAAGGAGAGAGAAGGTGATCTCCGTCATTATTATGAAGACACTAAGAAGTTTAACATTGCTGCTTTTGTGAATATCATTCTAGTTGATGCCGCCTTTGTCATTGAGCTATTGTTGAGGAATAAATCCGAAGAAAAATTTCAGGAAGAAAAATTGCAGGATGATAATGCTTGGATATTTAAAAAAC
>NW_023010308.1:17029-23734 GCF_902201215.1 Prunus dulcis | reverse complement strand
TGTCACCATTCCCTTTCCAAATACTAAACAATACCCATGTTCCATCATCTGACCAACACTTAGCAAGTTCTCTTCTAAACCAGGCACCAACATCACTTCTTGAATGTGTTTTCTGCCTGTTTTGGTTTCTATCACAAGAGTACCTTTTCCTGCAACTTGAACTGTCTCTCCAGTCCCCATTTTCACCTTGGAAGTTACATCCCTTCGAATGTCTATCAGTAGCCTTTCATCTCCAGTCATATGGTTGCTACAGCCACTGTCCACATACCAAGAGTTGCTCATTTTCACATCTGTCACAGCATTGCATGCATAAAACAATGTTCCAGTTTCTTCAACCTGATTGGCATAGTTCACCTTCTGCACAGATTGATTGTCATGGCAATTTCTAACCATGTGACCAAACTTTCCACATCCTCTGCATTTTGGTTTTCCTTCAAACCAGCACTTGCCATAGTGCAGTTTTTCACAGTGCTTGCAGGGTGTTTTAGTTCCATCATTTGATGCATTTGGTTTGGGATTTGAATTGGACTTGTTATTCCAATTCTTCCCATTTTCCTTCCAGTTCTTCTGAGACTTGTTACCTCCAGAAGAACTTCCATTCTTAGAGCTTTTACTCTCAATGTTCAGACTAGTGAAAGCCTTTTCTGTGGAATTTTCATTGTGCCTATCTAATCTGAGCTCAAAGTTCTTGAGAGATGCAACCACTTCTTGAATTTCAAGAGTGTCAAGATCCTTTGAATGCTCAATCACAGAACATATAGAATCATAAGATCTAGGCAAGCTAATAAGCAATTTCTGCACAACTCTTTCTCTAGGTAACTCTTCACCATAATTCTTCATTTGATTAATTAGATCAAACAGTTTAGCAGCATAAACAGAAAATGATTCACTATCCTTCATACGAGTGTATTCAAACTCTCTACGTAGGCCTTGTAGTTTCACACTTCTTACCTGTTTATCACCTCTAAACTCTTGCTTCAAAATATCCCATGCACCTTTTGAGGTTTCTTCATTCACTATTCTGGGAAAAATTTGGTCTGAGACTGCACCTTGGATCAGTCCAAGTGCACGAGCATCTTTCATCAAGGTCTCAGCCGTTACAGACTTCTCTTCTTCAGCAGCTTTAGATCCTTCTTCCTTTCCTTTTTCCTTCATTGGATCTGAAGCATCAAAGCCATTTTCAACCAAATCCCACAGTCCATGAGATTTCAGAATGGTCTTCATTCGAATGCTCCAAAACTCATAGTTTTCTACATTGAACACTGGTGTACGAAGCTCAGAAGAGCTTGATCCTGCCGTGTTAGACATCAGACGCAGCTAGACAGGCTTCGTGAAGTTTTGAGTGAGCTCAACGTCAGCTCAGCCAAGCACCAGCTCGATTCTCACAGATTCACGCCCAATAAACAATCAAACCTGGCTCTGAGGCCATGTTAGAATTCTGAGTTTTTCTCTGTATTTTCAGATTAGGAAGAGGTGCACATTCTAGAGCATTTAGCTAGAGAGAATGGAGAGGAAAATAGGAATGTACTGTTCTATTCATTTCAGCAAATCCTGCAGCTCACATAGTGTGACTGACAGAGAGAGAAGTGTGATTCTCTCTAACAGAATTACAGCTGTCACCCTATTAGGTGATTACACATGTCATACCAAATCTAAGCTAGAGAATCCACCTAGACTATGATCTAATGGTTCTCATTACATCATTTAAATAGACTTAGCAAAAAACAGAACAAATAGAAGATGACTTCAGCTCTAAGAAATCTGCAGGAGGATTATATTTCAACAATTATTTACACATCTGACTTACAAAGGGTGGGGATCGATTCTAACTTAACTAGGTTGAGATGATTTCAAATTTAAATTTTCATAACGATGCTTAGTACAAACTGAAAGTGATCTCAAAAGTAAAAGGTAAGGAAAATTTACCTGTAACATCAACAAAGACATCATGTGTTACTTTGTGCATGCGATAATATCGATAAGCGAAAAGAGCCCCAATCAAAAGAATTACTGTTACACCACAACTTGCCGAAGTTATAACCGTTCCAAGTTTTGATTTCTTGGTTGAAACTGCCAAATTTTAAAATCATAGGTTATTCCTAGGTAATTCAAACATAGTTGGTAAACTGAAATAGTAGAGTTGTACAAAGAATAAACCTCGGAGAACAGAGCCAGAAGCACAAGGCTGCTTCAAGCTAGAACCACAAGCAAGACGTGCTCCTGTAAAACTGTAAGGATAAAACAATTAATAGCACACCATTAAGGATATATAATATAACTACTGGACAAGTATACAGTAAGTTGCAAATTATAGAATGTAGACGCAATGCTGAAGGAAAATATTATAATAACGGAAAGGTCATCTAGAACCAAATTACACAACATTGGAACCAAAGGAGTTTACGCCATTTTTTATTATAATAAGTAGGAATTTAAGCATTTGGAAAATAATATATATACATCCAAAATGATACTCGTGCTTGATGAAACTATTATAAGTGGCAGTCCAGAAGTCAGATCCTATACCTCGAACTTACTGTAATAGAAGAAGAACTAAACTCGTCTCTTAATGACCATAGCACCATTTCATGATAAAGACATTATCATACATCTTTAGTGCTGGAACTCTCTCAAACCTCTTAGTTAGAATTCTAGATTTTTAATGGGCTGGTCAGCCCAGTCCTACACCAACAGTAGGGTTGGGCGAAACCAGACTGAACCAGACCGAACCAGACCGAACCGGCTGGTTTGGTTAGGATTTTGACAAAAATTAAGGTCATACGGTTCAAAACCCAGCTCAGTGCAGCTGGTGGTTTCAATTCCCTCAGGAACGAGAGAACATAACCGAATCAATTCCCACTCTTTTTATTAATTCCACCCGTATCCCTCCTATAAAATCATCTTTTTCCCCTAGCTCTAGCCACATAAACCTATCTCTCCAGTGAAGGAATTAAACAAAGACATCCTTCGCATAACTCCTTTAGCATGCAGACAAACACAAAACAAGGATGTATTTAAAAATAATATATATTATATGAGTATGATATATATATATATATATATATATCCAATTTTCTATAACATGGTTAACCGTACTTGCGGATAACCAAGGTCGTCCGGCCAGTGCATGTTGGTAAACTGGGCGTGCAAAATCTGGTTATCCACTAGTGTGGCTAACCATATTATAGAAACACGGATATATATAAGTAATCCACATTAACTCTCTTACAATAAGAATTCGTAATTATTGCTGATGCCAATACATCAATACAAGGGAATATAAAAGGAAATGAGAATCAGAGTTTAATGGGATTTACTTGAATTTTGGAATTGTAAAGAATTGCATTGGAACTCTTCCGGTTAACTCATTCGATGAAAGATCCCTGCCCAAAAAAAAAAGGAATTTATAAATGGTAAAGAATTTCACACAGTGTGCAAGCTCAGATGGGCATGCAATTATATATATTTAGGCAATAAGTCAAAGAGCAGGATTGCGAAAAAAAAAAGGAATTGCTTACAGTTCAGTCAACCCGCTAATATTTGAAAGTGTATCCGGAATATGTCCAGATATGTGGTTACCCCTCAATACCCTGAAGCACAGGTGAGATGATTAATTTTTCTTTTCTGGAGAACAGGAAAGTGTTCACAAGATAGTACTTTCCAATACAAACAGTTGTAGAACACTCAGATAAGACAACAGATAAGTAACTGCTACAGATCAAGGCAATTCCCCAATAAATACAAGAACATTTTACATATATAGACGAATAAGAAAGTTGGAATCTTTTAGGAAGGGAAATGCAGCCTTACAAATGCTTTAAATTGGACAGTTGACCCCAGGTATTGGGTATAGGACCTCTGAAATTATTGTTTGCAAGATTTAGATTCTGTAGATGTGTCATGTTGGCAAGATAAATGGGTAACAGGCCTGTTAGACTATTATCCTGGAAGTCCCTGCATAAACAAAGTTATTTTATCAAAATTCATGACTGGATGCAAAAAAAATATATTCTTCAGAATTAAACAAACAAGAACTACAATAATGAAGGCATTGGTATTATATTCCACTTTTTTCTATGACTCAGTTGACAGTATGTAAAGTTACAATGATAAAGGGAAAACTTAAACTCTCCCTCTCTCTCTCTCTCTCTCTCTCTCTCTCTCTCTCTCTCTCGGTACCAGAGCACAAACTAGTGATCCAAAATCAGGTTTCAGCCAATGGAAATAGTTATGTTACATTTTCTGACACCATCAGCCCCAGAATACTAATGCATCAAGAAGTTGACTTACAGGCTAGCCAAAAATTTCAGTTTAGTAATCGAAGGAGAAAGCGTTCCAGAAAATCCATTTGATGCCAGGCTCCTGCAAAGTAGTACATTCACAAACTAAATGTACTGCAATGATAAATGATTTTCAAAGATGGCGATATTAATAAAATATATATTTTTCATGATCATAAAATTTAGTTTAACTTACAGGGATATGACATTTCCATTTCTACAAGTGACATGAGACCAGCTAAAAACGAGATTATAATTCCAATCTGTTATTCGGCCACTGGAATCATTCAGTGCCCTAAGCAAATCGATCAATGCTTCACCTGCACATTATCGTGAGTGCAGAACGAAATTGTATGTAGAACCATAAATGGCTGGTGAAAAGAACTTTTGTTTATATTACAATTCTGATAAATGAAAAATGAAAAATTCTTGGACTTTTTCATATATGTCATTCACTTAGACTAGTTATCAAGATTGAACAATATATGACAACGCTCTTAACTAAGTAGTGAGAAAAGTATCACTTAAATCATATCTGTTGATGTGTAACCCTTTGAGCTAAGCTGAAATCCTTTCCCGCCATCCCATTCTGTTTTCAAATGTTTCTGTTTTATTTTAGTTTAAAAGTTTTTTCTGCTGTTTGTAATAAGAACCATTGGATTAGAGTCCAAGTGGCTTCTTAAGTGTGGTGTTAGATTGTGACAAATGTAATCATCTTATAGGATGATAGTTCAATGGCTAGGATTGAGTTTTGTATTGAGGTAGTTAGAGAAGAATCTCTCTTCTCTCTCCTCAACGGTTATATTTCTTGTTTGGCTTGTAATGAAATGCAGCAGACTTCACTCCTTCAGTTTTGTATTGAGCTATCGTTGAGCTGATTTGGAGATCGAAGTAGCGAGTTCTTGCATCAAGGTGTCTCATATGGCAGGATCGGGAGCAGCTGAGCTTCGAACACCAGTTTTCAATGGAGAAAACTACGAATTCTGGAGTATTCGAATGAAGACTATTCTGAAATCGCATGGTCTGTGGGATCTGGTCGAGAATGGGCTAAATGACTCAGACATGAAGAAGGAAAAAGAGGAGGCTGCAGATACTGAGAAGTCCATGGTGGCTCAGATTCTGATGAAGGATGCTCGTGCACTTGGATTAATCCAAAGTGCAGTTTCAGATCAGCTATTCCCAATGATTGTGAATGAGGAGACCTCGAAGGGAGCTTGGGATATTCTGAAACTGGAATTCAGAGGAGATAAACAGGTACGAAATGTTAAATTGCAAGGGTTGCGTAGGGAATTTGAATATACTCGCATGAAGGATAGTGAATCTCTATCTATCTATCTGGTTAGATTGTTTAATATGATGAATCAAATGAAGAGTTATGGTGAGGAGCTATCTAGGGAGAGAATTGTGCAGAAACTATTGTTTAGCCTGCCAAAGTCATATGACTCTATATATGCTCTGTGATAGAGCACTCTAAGGGATCTTGAAACTCTGAAGTTCAAGAAGTGGTTGCCTCCTTGAAGAGTTTTGAACTCAGATTGGATAGGCACACTGAGAATTCTTCAGAAAGGGCTTTTGCCAGTCTGAATGTTGAAGAAAAGAAGCCTAAGAGTGAGAGTCTTTCTGGAAATCAGAATTTTCAGAAAAGTGCCCCTGGAACTCAAAACTTTCAAAAACATTGGAAGCCTAATGATGGAAACATTGCAGTTTGTAAGCATTGTGACAAGTTACATTATGGCAAATGCTGGTATGAAGGCAAGCCTAAATGTCATGGATGTGGAAAATTTGGACATATGGTCCGAGACTGCAATGGAAATAGAAATGCACATAGGGTGAATTATGCAAATGAGATGGAAGAACCTGGTACTTTATTCTATGTCTGTAATGCTGCAACAGATGTAAAGGTAAATCACTCTTGGTACATTGACAGTGGGTGCAGTAATCACATGACAGGAGATGAGGGACTTTTAGTGAATATTCAAAGGGATTTAACCTCTAAGGTGAAGATGGGAACTGGAGAAGTGGTTTCAGTTGCTGGAAAAGGAACCTTGGTGATAAAAACCAAGTTTGGTAAGAAGCACATTCATGAAGTCATGCTTGTACCTGGTCTTGAGGAAAATTTGCAAAGTGTTGGGCAAATGATAGAACATGGCTACCACCTTGTGTTTGGAGAAAATATGGTGAGAATTTATGATAATCAGTCACTGGAAAACCTGATTGTGAAGGTGCAAATGACAAACAATATATGCTTCCCATTGACAATGATGCCTGCCAGTGAGTTGGTTCTAAAAGCAAGTGTCACACATTGCTTGCAGACATGGCATAAGAGACTAGGACATTTAAATGAAAGAAGTATGAAGNTGCTTGAGAATCAAGGGATGGTTCATGGATTACCTCACTTGGAGCAAATGTCAGTGGTGTGTGATGG
>NW_023010308.1:16737-17013 GCF_902201215.1 Prunus dulcis | reverse complement strand
CAGCATAGGGATTCTTTTCCTTTGGAATCCACTTGGAGAGCTTCAAACCCCTTGGAATTGGTTCACANAGACATCTGTGGACCAATGAAAACAGAATCCCTCTCTGGAAACAGGTATTTTCTACTGTTTACTGATGATCANACTAGGATGTCTTGGGTGTATTTCATTAGAAACAAATCAAGTGCATTGGAGTGTTTCATGAAATTCAAAGCNATGACTGAGCTGCAAAGTGGGNTCAAGATAAAGAGTTTGAGAAGTGACAGGGGTGGAGAATTC
>NW_023010308.1:0-16661 GCF_902201215.1 Prunus dulcis | reverse complement strand
AGAATGGAGTAGCTGAGAGGAAGAATAGAACAGTGGTTGAAATGGCTAAATNAATGCTGCATGAGAAAGGTGTTCCTTATGAGTTTTGGGCAGAGGCTGTAAATACTGCAGTCTATTTGCTGAATAGATGTCCTACCAAGGCTCTCAATAAGGTAACACCATTTGAGGCCTATACTGGNAGAAAACCAGGAGTTGCACATCTGAAAATATTTGGATCCCCTTGTCATGTGCTTATTCCTTCAGCATTGNGGCATAAGCTTGAAGAAAACAGTCACAAGTGTATTTTTGTAGGCTATGGTCTCTGTGAAAAGGGATATAGACTGTTTGATCCAAGCAATAGGAAGATTATTCTGTCAAGGGATGTGAAATTTGATGAANNNNGCTTATGGAAATGGGAGAATGCTAGAGAAGNAGAAATGACAGTGCTTGTGCCTACTAGAAATCAAGACTATGCTCTAAATCCAGACTTGAATGCACCACTGCAAATACATGAAGAAGTCATAGCACTAGAAGAACCAAGTCAAAGCTTGGATACACAAATACAAGCAGATGGAGATCCTACTCTGCAGGATGAAAGCACTGAAGGAAGTTCTCAAGTTTATGATCATACACCAAAGAAATGGAAGAGCATTAATGACATTATGGCTCAGTGTAATATGTGCATTATGGAGCCTGAGAATTTTGAAGAGGCTGATCTAGATGAGTCTTGGAGAAGGGCAATGGAAGCTGAGTTAGAAATGATTGAGAAGAATAACACTTGGCAGCTTGTGGAAAGACCCTTTAACAAACCAGTCATTGGTGTCAAATGGGTCTATAAGACCAAGCTNAATCTAGATGGCACTGTACAGAAGAANAAGGCTCGATTAGTGGCTAAAGGCTACTCACAAAAACCTGGAATCGATTACAATGAGACTTTTGCCCCAGTGGCAAGGTTAGATACCATTAGGACTTTGATAGCTCTGGCTGCACAGAAGGAATGGCATTTATACCAACTGGATGTCAAGTCTGCATTTCTGAATGGAGTTCTAAAAGAAGAAGTATATGTGGAGCTGCCGCAAGGTTTTGTGAAAAAGAATGAAGAAATCAAAGTGTATAAGCTGAACAAGGCCTTGTATGGATTAAAACAAGCCCCAAGGGCATGGTATGATGAGATAGATTCCTACTTCAACAAGGCAGGATTTAAGAAAAGTCCAAGTGAAGCTACACTTTATATTAAAACTGATGAAGGCTCAGGTATTCTCATTGTCTCTCTTTATGTGGATGATATTGTTTATACTAGAAGTTGTGTAAAAATGCCAGAAGAATTCAAAAATGACATGATGAAGCATTATGAGATGACTGATCTCGGGCTGCTCTATCATTTTCTTGGCATGGGAGTAGTGCAGACCGATAAATACATATTTCTCCATCAGAAGAAATATGCAATGAAAGTGATTGAGAAGTTTGGTTTAAAGGACTGCAAGTCTGTGGTGACTCCACTAGTTGCAAGTGAGAGGCTGTGCAAGGAAGATGGGAGTGAGGCAGCAAATGAGAGTGAGTATAGACAGATTGTTGGTAGTCTGCTCTATTTGACAGCTATAAGATCAGACATAATGTTTGCTTCTAGCTTGCTTGCTAGGTTCATGCATAATCCTACTAGAAAACACATGGGAACAGCCAAGAGGGTATTGAGATACATTCAGGGCACACTTGACTATGGAATAGAGTTTAGAAAAGGGAGGTCAGCTACGTTGATTGGGTATTGTGACAGTGACTGGGCAGGAAGTGAAGATGATAGAAGAAGTACTTCAGGCTATGCATTCACACTAGGATCTGGTATGTTCTCATGGGCATCAATCAAACAAAACTCAGTAGCCTTGTCCACTGCAGAGGCAGAATATGTCAGTGCTGCTGAAGCAACATCACAAGCTAAATGGCTAAGGTTCGTACTTGAAGATTTTGGAGAAGAACAGGTGGAAGGTACACCAATTTTGTGTGATAACACCTCTGCCATAGCAATGGCTAAGAATCCAGTTTTCCACCAGAAAACCAGACATATTTGCCGAAAGTTTCACTTCATTCGTGAAGCTATTCAAGCAAAGGAGATTGAACTAATCTACTGCAAAACAGAAGATTGCAGACATCCTAACCAAGGCTTTGTCCAAGGATCGTTTTGTGTATCTAAGAGACTTACTTGGTGTGAAATTAGCTAAAGGGTTAGAAGGGAGTGTTGATGTGTAAACCCTTTGAGCTGAATGCCTTGGAGCCAAAGTTACAAAGTCTGTCTATGTTTCAGTCTATAAAATTTTATTTTTTTCTGTCTTAATGTAATTTGAGTCATTGGATCATAGTCCAAGTGGTCTCTTAGCTAGTCTAGGATCTAAGCATCAGATCATGACAAATGGGATCATCTCATAAGATGATAGAATCAAAGGCTAGGATTGAATAACTTTTGTAAATCAGTTAGAGAATTAGATTCTTCTCTCACTCACACTTACATACATGTAGAGTGTAATACGAATGTAGTAATCTAGAAGTTTCAAAGAGAGCAACGTTCTCTCCCTCACACACTCTCTGTGATCTCTTTCTTCTTCCCTAAAAATATACAAACTGCTAAAACCATGCATGCACTCTAACAGTTTCGTCAACGTCATCTGTCCTAGAACTTGAGCTCTCACAAGTTATTCATACATATGTACACATTTTCATCCATCTCAAAGGAAACTCATGAATGACGTCAAGTTATGTTAGGAAACTCAAAGGAAAGGAATTTTATGATGAAAGATTACCTAATCATGAATTTTATGATTGAGAACATTTCCTTGCTAGAGCACCACCTGGAGAACATTTCCTTCCCCTTCTTTGCCGCAATGTGTTTGTAGAAAAACAAAAATGCAAATACAATGGTAAACTCTCCTCGGGCAGTGACTTGAAAGAAACCTGCAAATGAAGAAACGTTTATGAGAAGGCTTAAGACAGACATAAGTTGTGATCAGCATGCTCTTGGATACCGATAAAATCAAATTTATCAAGTATAATAAATAAAATCAAATTTGCAATTTAAGGCAAGATTCTTTTCCAATATGTGTGATGTGGGGGATAAGGATAAGGCATAACTTAGAAGAACCAAGACTTAACAGAGAAAAGGAGAGAGATGATAAACAAAGCTTAAACAAGGTTAATTCCCTAAGAAAATTTTGTAATTGCTGAATGATCTTTCTGCTCAACCAAAGAACACCAGTTGATACTAAGAAAATATACATTAGAAATACATACCTGACTTGAGTTAAAAGAAAAGCAGTTACAGCGGTTATTTGAAGTACATACCTGACTTGAGTTTGTTTGTCTCTATGTGAGAGAGAGAGAGAGAGGTCATATCATCATATGATGACTTCATCATTTATCCAGATGCAAGGAATGTGAGATATGCTGTCCCAATGATCTTGTCCCGTCTTATTCTGATACCTTTTCTCCAGGCCAGAACATCGGAAGATCTTCAGATAAGAAAGAGATGGCGGCAGACCCTCTTCTGGCAGGAATTGGAGATTGTCACAACACCTAATTTCTAGCCTTTGAAGAGAAGTGAGGTGTTGAAGTGCCTCTCCTGGCAAGAATTCCAGACTGTCACACCTACTAATAAATAGTTCTTGAAGAGAAGTAAGGTGTGCAAGTCCCTTTCCATCCAAAGATTTCAGAGTTGAAAGTTCCTCGATGAGGAGACTGCGAAGAGTGGTAGGGAGCAGCTGTTGCTTGAGCAACGTCTCCAAGATTTCATCACTTCCCCTGCCATGAATTGTAAATTCTGTAAGGGAGACAAGTGCTTGCAAACCCCAGTTGCAGTAGTCTCCCACTGATGAAGATGAAGCCCTCAGTCTCTCACAATTCTCAATCCTAAAATGTTGGAGGTTGGGAGGCAAACCCCCATCTTCTGCAATTGACTCCAGATTTTGAAGATTCCTTATCCACAATCTTTCAAGGGCTGTGAAGGTGTGAATGCGTTCAGGTAATGACTTCAACTTCTTGCATCTGCTGAATTCCAATTGAGTTAGGTTGGGAGTGGGCAACCCTCCCTGGGGAAAACACACCAGATTTGGACAGCCTAAGATATTTAAGTTATCCAGATGGCTGAGATTCTCAACAGCTCCTCCTTCTTCAATCAAGCAAAGCGATTCCAGATTCTCACAATACCCAATATTAAGTGTCCTCAATTTGGGAAAAATCCTGAAGGACCTCATTGAATTACAGCTCATATGTATAGTCAAATAGTCGAGTGATGTTAGTTTGGCCAACATCTCATGAGGTAGGAAATCTAATCTCCTACAATTGATTATATAAAGTGATGTCAACGTAGTGGGTAGGCCATCTTTAGGAAACGACGACAGGGTTGGACAATTCCAAAGAATCAAATGTTGAAGACGATTGATGTTGGGGAAGCATTGTATGTTATTTAAATTTCGAATCTTAAGTCGGGACAGGAGTTTTGTCTCTAGTAATGATAACAGACCTGTTTGGCATCCATCTTTTATTTCCAATTCTTGAAGAGAATTGTAGTTGAGACTAGTACTAGTACTAGAAGTAGCAGTGGCCCTTTGATCATGTAAAACTCCACACCCTTCCACGCTAAGTTTCTTCAAGCAAGGTAGATCACAAGGCAAGCTTCCTCTCAGTTTTGGACACTTTTCTAGAATTAGCTCTAGGAGGCGAGGAAAGTCTGGACCTCCACTTCCACTTGGTACCCATTCCTCCCACTCTGCCATTCCCTTAAACTCCAGCCTCTCCAGCGATTGAAATGGTTGAAATGGCTGGCCATACAACTCAGGACCTAACGTCCTAAGAAATTTCATCTTACATATGAAGAGCTCCTTAAGAGCAGGTAGCTGTCCAAGAGGTGGCAACTCGAAACAATAATGACAGCCTTCGAGGCGCATAACTTTTATTTTATTGAAGGCAGAGTCTCCCAACCAGTTTGGGAAGCTGGTCCCGCCATAACGTTTGACGGTCAATTTCTCCAAATTCATGCAAGGTTGGAGCTTGTCAAGTACTTCTCTCACTTTTGTAGAATCATCCGAGTCTTCATTGCCCCATTCGAACTCTAACTCCTTCATATCCTTCTTATTCTTCAAATTGGCTTGCACGGCATCCTTAGCATCAACTACATTTTGTAGTTTAAGTTTTCCTCCAAGATGTGGAAGCTCCCCCAATTCCCCAATGGTTGACCCAGTAGATTTCCCCACAACAAAAGCAGTCAACGTTCTCAAACTTTTTAGTCTACTCATTTGCAATGGCATCTCTGCAATTTTAGTTCCACTCACATCAAGATGATGCAAACTAATTAATTCCCACAGGTCTACAGGCAATTTAGCAAGAGACGCACAACCTCCCAGCATTAATTTCTGTAAATTTATCAATTTTCTCAAGTCTGCAGGTAATTCAACAAGAGATGAACAATTTGACAATAGTAACGTCTGCAAATAGTACAAACTGCAAAGTACACTAGGTAACCTTTCAATTGCAGTACCAGAGAGATCCAAATAGCGCAAGTGAATAAGATTTTTAATAGAATCAGGTAGCTGAGTGACATTCCTATAACTTGACAATGATAACGCCCGTAAACATCTGTGTGACGACAACAAATCTTGTACAACCTTTTTACTTAGATAATAATTTTTATAAGAGTTATATGGATTTAAAGAGGTAGGTAGGAAGGTCCGCAAACACTTAGCCTCCTTTAATTGCTCAAATTTAAGAGAAACATCATATTCTTCCCTAGCATATGACAAATGGCGAACTCTTTCTACTTCATGTGATTCCCTCCCTTCCCACCTAGAACAAAATCCTTTAGACATGAACAAAGCCAAGTCATTGATGAGATCATGCATAACGAAACTTGATTTCCCCGATGTTTGAAACAATGATCGGGATAAAAGTTCATCAAAATATTCCTTAGCCACTTCTTCCATGTTGTCCCCATTCTCCGCTTGGGGAATTAAACCTTCCGCCATCCAAAGAAAAACAATGTCTTCTACCTTGAATTCATAGTCTTTTGGAAAAATTGAACAATAAATAAAGCATTGCTTTAACTTAGCTGGAAGATAATGATAACTCAACCCTAGAGCAGGAAGAATGTCACTTTTCTCTGTAGGTAACTCCCAAATGCTGTTGTTTAGTACTCTGTTCCATACCTCAGAGTCTAGCCTGGAACGTAACAAACCGCCAAGTGTTTGTGCAGCTAAAGGCAACCCATTACACTTTCGTGCAATTTTCTTGCCGATTTCTTCCAAGCTTGGATATGCACTACAGTTTACATTTCCAAACGCATGTTTTGCAAGTAATGACCAACAATCTTCATGCGACAATGGTTCCAAGGGTTGAGTGGGAACATTTTGCATGAAAGATGCTACATTTTTGTTCCGTGTTGTTACGATGACTTTACTTCCCCTTGCCCCTGAAGTAAAGGGAGTTTGGAGGCAGTTCCAATCAGTATATTTCTCATTCCAAAGGTCATCCAACACAAATAAAAATTTCTTCCCCCTAAGTTGTTCTCTTAGTTCAATTTGAAGCAAATTCAGATCTGTTGTATTGCAAGTTTTTGAAGTGACTGACTCAAGAAGAGTTTTAGTTACCCTGATAGCATCATAGTCTTCTGAAACACAAGCCCAAGCTTTAAGTGTAAAATGCTCTTTCACCTTATCATCATTGTAAAGCATGCGGGCAAGGGTTGTCTTGCCAACCCCGCCCATTCCAACAATGGTGATGAAGGACACATCCTCTTTGCTAGCATCATCAGAGAACAAAACTTTTGATAAATTTTCTTTGACTTCTTCTCTACCATATACATAAGGTTCATGAACCACGGAAGTTGTTGGAGTTCTTTGTGAAACCTTCCTCCCAACAACTTCTGTCAAACCAAGAGCACCTTTCAATTGTACAAAGTCTTCTAATTTTCGTAATAACTCTTGTATCTTAACATTCATGCTTTGATAAAACTTATTACGAGAAGTAGGGAGGAATCTCCGCACCTTATTGGTTAATTTGTCGGCTGTTTGAGCTTCACCTTCCAGCTTGCATTGCAAGGCTTCATAGTTGATCTCATCCAGCAAGTCCTCAGCATCAAAGACTGCATGTTTGAGGTCGTCAAGCCACTCTCTCACAGCTGGTTTCTCAATTTGCTTCTCCTCTGCATCATCGAGCACTGGGTTCAAGGTCAACAGCGTCCTCTTTAGTTTCATGAGGAGAGGTTGATCGAGTTTCTTGTGCCAAAATAAGTCGACGAACTTGGGTGAAGCAATTCTGTGACAAATCACGTGGATGGAAGCAGAAATAAAGGCCTCTCCGATCAAAGCTCCAGCCATTTTTCTCTTCTTTTCCTTGCAAGGGAATTGGATGAAGTAATATTCCAAGGTTCGCAGATAGCTCAGCTAGCACGACTTGGAAATACAGGTAAGGCAGTATGAAAGCTTTTTGTGGTTGTAATTATATATTATGTATTTAACAAGTACCGTTGCTTGGGTGTTTTGTCGGTGTTCGAGTTTTTAAGCTCAATTGATGATAATTTAAATTAAATTATAATTAAAAATGTCCTTCTCTTGGGGACAAGTTTTTCAAACTTTTCTTTGCCCTCAAATTGGGAAGGTTCGTCTATACCATTATGAATTCAAATTGTGCAGGTGGGTTCTTGGGAGCCACACGGCCTAAGGAATAATACTCCGGTGTGGACTGTTGGAGAGTGGAGGATGACAAGACAACAACGACAGACTCGAACGCCATTAAACGCTTTGTGAATCTGTGGCTCTTAACAGATTTCAATAGATAAGGTAGAGGGAAGAAAAGTGGGGGTTTATTCAATCCATAGAGCTCAACAGATGCTTAATGACTTGTTTCATAAGACTATTATCATAGAGTTTTATACACTTTTTTGTTTATTTTATGAATAGTATTATCTTTTAATATTTATCAAAGTAGTGCATAAACAAAAGGAAATTACTTCTAATATTTATCTTTTGTATATGATAACTCATGAGAACATACATGAAACCAAAATGTAGCAAAAAAAAAAAAAAATTTGGTACATTTTTAGATTGATTATGTATTGAAATCCACCACGGGGTATGTTTTTACTTGTGGTGGAGAACTAAATAGTTGAAGAGCGGTGCTACAATCTGTCATTGTTTTGTCTACTACCGAAGCAGAGTATATGGCCCTAATGGAGGCTTCTAAGGAAGCGTTATGGTTGACAAAATTGGCTAAAGAGTTTGGGATAGCTCAAGACTTGGTGGTGATACAAAGTAATAGTCAAAGTGCCATATATTTAGTCAAGAATCAAGTGTTTTACAGAAGGTCTAAGCATATTGATGTACGGTACCACCGGATAAAAGATTGAGGGAATGATAGGGACATTGCAATAGAGAAGGTTCATATGGATGAGAACGCTTCGGATTGCTTGACCATGCCGGTCACAGCTGAGAAGTTCAGACACTATTTAAGCGTGCTCAATCTTGTTACATGCTGAAGATTGAGGTGTTGCTCTTGAGAATTACTAGAACGGTTTCTAAGAGATTTGAAGAGGTTCTAGGGTTCAATGATTTTCATAAGGTGTTTAATGCTCGCCAAGGTGGAGATTGTTGATGTTAGCTCACCTAAATATGCGGAAGGATTGAAGGAAACAGGCAATCAAATGAGTCAAAGACGTATTGATTGGGCTCTAGCAATCGAACAGGACATAGAAGGTTTTCATCCAAGTCTCAGGTGCTCGAGAACTTGCTCAAGCTGCACAAGTGGTGCTCAATGCTCGAGCGGGACACACAAATCTAGTGTGTATCCCTGGCGAATCTGGACAAATTTTCTCTTAGTTTTGAGGTCCTTTAAGTTTCCTATTCCTTGTATAATTGTACTAAAACCCTATGACATATAAATAGGCACTTTAGCGTTAGGCTATTGTAACATGAGAAAGCTAAGGAATCAAATTGGGTTTGAGCCAAAGGTGAGAGAAAAGAGAGCCAAAGGTGAGAGAAAAGAGAGCCAAAGGGGTTCTTTCATGTTAGTGAATTTCTTGGGGATCACTAAGAGGACGTTGGCACAACGTTGAACCTCAACAAATTATTGTATTCTTTGTCTGTGTTTACTGTTTGGTCTTGTGTGTATTTTATCTTTGCGTGACTTATGTATGTGTTTGGGCCTAATTTGGCACGCCTAGTCCAAAACCAAAAAAGCCCATGTCAATTTTGGATAGCGACCAACATTCTCCTTTTGATTGGGCCAAACACTAGGCACAACTACCCATTTTTGAAACCCACAAGACATGAGCACCACTTAGGCTTGATTTTTGATTGGGCCACTCGGCACAACTACCCATTTTTGAAACCCACAAGAGATGAGCACCACTTAGGCTTGATTAAAAGAAGTTGGGAAAGCGGCCCAAAATTGAAAAGCCTTGCCCAGGACTTGTTAACCCACGAGAATAAACTTGGGCTTCGGAAAACATAGTAAAGAAATCAGCCCACAGTCCCAAAACTCAACCTGGGCTTGGCATGATCAAATGAAAAAGAAAAGCCCAAAATAGAAGCAAACTCATCTGACTACCTTACTTTGAAAAAGTCAGCAATTTCAACTGGGTTGATGGGGAATTAATGGAGGCATGTCATTACAGGAAGACTTCTTTGAAATTCTACAGCCAAAAGATCAAAATCCCTTTTTCTATATTCAGAAAAACTCTACTCCATAGCAGGTATCATTTCCAAGGGATAAGCATGCTATATTTTCTATATATAAAAAAGATAAGCAGGGTGCAGAGAGTTGTTCATCCGGAAAAGCAAACTCATGGCAGATTGTGTTCTTTCTCTCTACAAAGAACAACAGGGAACAAAGAAGAGTTGGTTTTTCTTTCAGAAAAAGCAAGGAAAAGACCTTCATGAAAACTAATTATTGACGGTTCTTCTCTGCCAGAACAGATAACTTCCCCTTTTCTTTGACATTTAAAAATGAAAGACCTTGCTTTTAGAAAATATGCCGCCCATTGTTTAAAGTTTAGAAAACCCACTCCAGCATTTCCTATAAATATGAGAGGAGGTGAACAGATTATCTAGGGAATATTATAGATAGACGTTCTACATCAAGTACTTCACCTTTGTTTGTAGTAACCTAGTTACGTGGTGTAGCAAGAAGCAAAATATTGTGTCTCAGTCCTCTGCAAAGTCTGAGTATTAATAGAGAAACGCCCAAGCGCCAGGTCGTAGACCTCCAATCCGCCAAGAATGGAGGATGATCTCCAATCCACCAAGAATGTATGCATCTGTATTCCATAGGGATAGAGAAATAATGCTCAAGCGCTAACCGATTAATAATTTAAAACAACTCTAATAACTCATTTAGGCCCTTATCTTTTTTCTTATTATAGAGTTTTTTTATTTAAACCCTACATTTTTCTTTGTTCACCCTAATACTTTAAATCATGAAGCTCTTAAATTTTATTATTGTGTAAAATGTCATCCAACTTAAAACCTAACCCTAATACATCTATAAACACACCCCACACACCCTACCACTCTTTATATTAAGTTTTAGAAAAACACAAACTCCTCTACACCTTTATTTTATCAAAGATTATTGTAGAGAAGTTTGTTTTATCCAAAGATTTATGACCCTTTGTTGTTTGGAATTTAAAAAAAACTAGTAAAGTATAACCACCACCCTCTTTTCCAATTTTGAAACATGGGATTGGAATATGAAATTCTATTGTATAAATATCGAATCATACAATAGAAATATTAATTTGTTAGGTGGATCAAATTGACATATAATTTTGATTTTTTGAAGTAGCAAGATGCTCTGGTTGCTTTTTGTTCATGTGCCTACTAATACCATCTCCAGTAGGGTATTTATCCATCGTTTTTCCTAGTTCATTCTAAAAAAAATTTATTTTTAAAATAATAATAAAATAATTCTGCTACACATTTGACAACATTGTTTTTATCTCATTAAGTAATGTGAGGATAAGGTGAACTTAGAGTGGTGATGGCAAGATAGTGGGGGTGTGGGGTGTGGGGTGTGGGGTGTGAGGATTGATGAGTTTTTTATTTTTATTTTTTCTTCTGTGTGTGTATTTAGGGGTAGTTTGGGAATAAAGTGGGGGTTTTTTTAAGAAATTGTGAAAATTTGAATTAAAAGTTGGAGTGAACTTAGAATATGAGGTGAACAAAGAAAAGTTCGGGATTTAAATAAAAAAACTCTTTTTTTATTGTATCATAAATGTTCATTTAGCCAATCATAATTCCAGTCCCTAAACTAAATTTAATAAAAATGATTCAATTTCATTAAGGGGTAGACGACAGCGTTTCCTCGCACTCACCAGCGTGCTTGAACTCCTGCACTTCCTTGAAGCCCACCCATGGCTTCACCCAGACTTTGGCTTCATAAAGGTTCTTTTTTCTGGCATCGATGGTCTCGATCGTCAGATGGTGCAGAATGCCAGCAACCACTTGCTGCTTCGCTTTCACCACCCTCACAAACTCAAGCAGAGCATTCTGCAAGAATTTCAATTAATTAGAAATTTCAATTAATTGCTTAATAATCTAATTAATTAAAATTCCAGCATAATATTGAAGAAATGGATTTCAAGGTAGGTGTGCCATAGTAGAGAGAAGGAGGAAGGGGAAATGGATTTCAAAGTGGGGAAGGTTGGTTGGAGCCACCGGTGACAAATGTAGGATGGGGAAGGCGATCTATTTATTTTTGTCAATTTTAATTGTTTAAAAGATATACAATTTTTGTTATAATGAATTTTTCATGTTTAAAATACTCTAGAAAATAGAAAGACTAAAATACCCTTGAAATATATGGAAAATTGAATGGTGTTAAAGTTAGATGACCAATCAAGAATTTTGAAAAATTAAAGTGACATTTCTCTTAAATTTTTCTTTAAGGTGACAAATTGAAACTGAAATATAAGTTCAGGTGATATTTCTACAAATTGAAATTGAGGTATAATCATATAGCATTTGTCTTAAAATTGTTGAGCGTTAGCAAGCAAAACATACATTCGCTCATGGAAATAAGAATGAGAAGGTATAAAATATTTCAGTGTCAATTTAGTTCCATGCACAACAATTTTAATTTTTAAGTGCAAATAAAATGTGAGTGCATGTTTATTTATTTGTTAACGCTAAATTTTTTTAAGAGAGATGTTATGATGTGCATGTAGCATTCTACTTTTAGTATCCCAACTCCAAAGTGTCTTCTAATTTGCTTAAGTGAAGGCATAACAAGGAAGATTTCATGGTAACAAGGAAGGGAAGGGTCATAACAATCTATAAAAACAGAACATGGAAATAATGGTAACATGAGCAGCTCATCCCATAGCATGGACAACCTCAGAAGATTTCATATTGAACTTCAATGAGCGTTTGCTTGTCAAAATTCTTGAAATGTATGGAAACATTGAATATATGTAACATTCGACGAATATTCTATAATGTGTCGAGACACAGCTGCTTATTCAATTCATAGAGCTCAACAGATGCTTAATGACTTGTTTCATAAGACTATTATCATAGAGTTTATATACTTTTTTGTTTATTTTATGAATAGTATCATCTTTTAATATTTATCAAAGTAGTGTATAACCAAAAGGAAATTGCTTCTAATATTTATCTTTTGTATATGATAACTCATGAGAGCATACATGAAACCAAAAATGTAGCAAAAAAATAATTTGGTACATTTTTAGATTGATTATGTATTGATATCCACCATGGGGTATGTTTTACTTGTGGTGGAGAACTAAATAGTTGAAGAGCAGTGCTACACTCTGTCATTGCTTTGTCTACTACTGAAGCAGAGTATATGGCCCTAATGGAGGCTTCTAAGGAAGCGTTATGGTTGACAAAATTGCTAAAGAGTTCGGGATAGCTCAAGACTTGGTGGTGATACAAAGTAATAGTCAAAGTGCCATATATATAGTCAAGAATCAAGTGTTTCACAGAAGGTCTAAGCATATTGATGTACGGTACCACCGGATAAAATATTGGGGGAATGATAGGGACATTGCAAAAGAGAAGGTTCATATGGATGAGAACACTTCGGATTGCTTGACCATGCCAGTCATAGCTGAGAAGTTCAGACACTGTTTAAGCTTGCTCAATCTTGTTACATGCTGAAGATTGAGGTGGAGCTCTTGAGAATTACTAGAACGGGACACACAAATCTAGTGCGTATCCCTGGTGAATCAGGACAAATTTTCTCTTAGTTTTGGGGTCCTTTAAGTTTCCTATTCCTTGTATAATTGTACTAAAGTTCTATGACATATAAATAGGCACTTTAGCGTTAGGCTATTGCAACGTGAGAAAGCTAAGGAATCAAATTGGGTTTGAGCCAAAGGTGAGAGAAAAGAGAGCCAAAGGGGTTCTTTCGTATTAGTGAATTTCTTGGGGATCTAAGAGGACGTGGGCACAATGATGAACTTCTATAAATTCTTGTATTCTTTATGTGTGTGTTTACTGTTTGGTCTTGTGTGTATTTTATCTTTGCGTGACTTATGTATGATAATTGCATAGTCCATCAACGATAAAGTTTTAGAGTGTTGCGCACAATAATGAGAATCAATCTTGTCGCACAGCACCTACACGGAAGCAGAGAGAAAAGCCTCTCCAACCAAAGCCATTTTTCGATTCTCTAAAAAGGATTTGGAGATATAATACTACGTCTACTTTCAGTTTAATAGATGTAATAATCCGTGTCTTGATACATGGCAAGTGTCGTGTGGTATTACAGTACCACTGTATAATTTTTCCAGACATTAATCTCCTCCTATATCTGCTCTCCCCCATGGAGGATTGTCCCAAGAATGCAGCTAAAACTTTCTTTTTGAAGCAAAAGGAAGTTCATTTGTTCTGAAAATGAATTCAATCCTGGACAGTTAATCCCTAAAACTTAAGACATGAAAGAAGGGCTTGCTTTTTCAGCAGCTACCTTGAAATGTTGAATTGGGTAAAGCTTAGGTAGTCCCCAATGGGGAATGATATAAATAGGAAGCACCAACATATTTTCAAGAAACAAAGGCTATAATTCAAGGCAAGACTATTTTCTGACCATATATTGGCCATATTGCATGAACCATAATTCCTTCGTTCATTGTACGGCAGATTTCCAATTTCAGCGCAAATAGTTTCGAAGCAAATTTTGAAAGGCCTGCTCCTTCAATGGAAAGGACAAATGCAAAGCTGGCTCTCCCTCAAGAACTCAGCTTTGGGATTAAGAAAGGACAAATGCTGCTTGTTAACGCTTAACAATTTTCATCGAAATGTTACGACCAATCGTGTGTGTGTCACTCTAATTTTAATGTCCTGACTCCCAAGTCTCTTCTAATTCGCTTAAGTGGAACCATAATAATGTGATAACAAGGAAGAACACGTTCATAACAATATATAAAAACTGAACAAGGAAATAAGGGTAAAATGAGGGTTATCCTTAGTTTCTTCACAACTGACTCGTCCAATTTTTTCCCCAGAACGAGTACGGTGAACTAGCCGGAACCAATCTTGTCGCATAGAAACTGCACGGATACAGAGAGAAAAGCCTCCCCAACCAAAGCCATGTTTCAAGTCTTTGCAAAGGATTCGGACCAAGTGTAATTTGTGGGTTTTGGATCTTCTTGTTCAGTTTTGAAGGCTATTCAGAACTTTGAGTTGATGTTTATTTAATTGGAGTCGTCGAGTGAAATTATTACTGCCTAAAACTTTTGGACTTTTGTTATAACCCTATTCACCCGTTTTGATTTAGCTCCTTTGATGGTAGCATAAAATTCCCCATTGGCCTGAAAATCATTTGTGGTCGACAAGTCAACTTTCTTTCGTATGCGAGAGTGCCACTATTAGCAGTCAAGACCCTAACAAACTTATGAAATATAGATAACTTGCGCCCCAAGTTATTGACTTTAAACAAGTGATTGTGCATTTGGGTGAGAATATTTCCCAAGTAAGTTCTTTTCTTGCCCCAAACTGGTGAGGACTTCACAAATTTTTCATAGTAAAACTAGTAGTTCTGGCCAAAATGAGTATTGAAACATAAATCAAATTGTTTCAAAAAAGAACTGCCTATTGCATAATTTACAACAAAAGAAGACTGCCACGTCTGAAAAGACAACAGAACATTGGGTCTCGATTTTTGCTTGGTTCGTCGCCTGTGATTCAGGCTGGACTGGATGCTTCTGTGCTAGATTCGGATGTTAGCACCTTCAACTGATGAGGTTCAGCTGGAAATTAATACCAATGTTGAGATTGGCAAAGCTTCAATTTATTTTAGTCATGGAGTGGCTTGTTGGACGGGCAGGACTGGGATTTCTTTAGTCTGGATTGGATTGGAAGTGGCTGGATTGATGTTTTTTGTCCCAAAATTGTACTTTAGCTCTGTTCTGATTAATTGTGGATCACATACGACTTGTTCTGATGATTCTTAGACATCAAGGCCTCTCTGAAAGTTTGTTAGGTTTTCATTTTATGAGAGACTTGAATTCTGCTTGGTTGGCCTATGCTGAATCAAATTTGTAACGAGAATAATCTGGGTTGAAACGAACACCGAGCTTGGCATTGTTCTTATCTTGTTTTTATCCTCATCAATACAAAGTGGCAAGTGGTGAAAAAACACAGGAAGATATGGGCCAACTAGTGCTGGACACCAAATGACCAAATCATCCCAAACAGTGCTCAGACTATAATGAGTGGCAAGTTATAAGGGGTAAGTTATAAAGGGTTCACTTTTTGGCCATCAGATCAATCCAATGGCTAGTGAGAATTGAGATAAAGTTTTACAATCGGGTAGGTGAGGAACCCAAACCTGAATTTAATATCCAGCACTGAAGTTGGTCCCAAAAAAAAAAATGGCAAGTTTGAAGTTTGAACAAAAAAAACCCATTGCTCTAAGCCCATAGCTTTGAGAAACCGCTGAGCTCTGAGAAACGGTTGAAGGCAACTGTTAACGACGGTTGAAGGCAACGGTTAACGACGATTGAAGGCAACGATTAACGACGGTTGAAGGCAATGGTTGAACACAACTCCGTTCTCTAAACCGTGAAAAAGTATTTATTTTGAGTGGAAGGGGCAAATGGGTGGATTCCGAAACAATGAAGGGGCGAAGCAGTGGAAGGGGAAGGAGAGAAACCGTATTCGTTGGAAGTGATAGGTTCCATTTGTGGAGCAAAGCCGCACAAAGACCCCGCACAGACACCTTGCGATTGTTCAATAACCATTTGGTGAGTAATTAATGGAAATTGAGTTTAGGGTTAGAGCAATGGTTTTACCCAATTCGTACCCTGAATGTTGTTGGATTTGGCATCTCTTCTTTGTGCTTCACTTGCATGTTAATTTTTGCTTGGGTATATGTTAAAAAAAGAATGAAAATCAAGTCAATAACAAGTCAATAACATGTCAATAATGATATGAATAAGATAATGGTGTTGAATTGGAGGAGGCCCTCAAAACCTTCCACATTTGAAGCAGTGCATAGTGCAGATTATCTCTCTGGCGCTAGAATATATATATATATATATATTTTTTTTTTTTTGAAATAAATATGATTTCCTTTGTTACTAAATTTGCCTGAGAAACATGAGAACATATAATAATAAACTCATGAATAGAAGTGCAAAGCATTTGATGAGTAATTTATGGAATTTGAGTTTAGGGTTAGAGTAA
>NW_023010307.1:0-23775 GCF_902201215.1 Prunus dulcis | reverse complement strand
ATACATTAATCAACAACAATATGTACAATTCATTCAAAATTGAAAAAAAAACCTGAACTAAATCATACTCCAAAGCCACCATCTCCGATAACTAGCGAACTAGTATATATTGTCGCTTTGTTAATTGTTGAAAAGACTTCTCGAGAAAGATCGAGAAGTTCTCCCACTTCTCATACTGCCTCTTCGCTTCATAGAAGCTGCTTTGTAGCCTTGTTTCTTGGAGTGAATTGAAATTTCCAATCTTAAACTTTACGAAAAGCATCTTATCGATATGAAGAACTTTTAGTTGTGGATCATAATTTTCAACTTCATAGAGGTTTCCATCTAAAAGGTATACTTCATGTCCTCTATCAAATTGTAGCTTATGAAGATACAGTTTAATTTTTAGTCTTAGGAGACTCTTGAGACCTTATTTGGAATTTCTATTTTTTGTCAAAGAGTCTCATGATTTTTCCTGGTATTTGCAGATCCTAGAGCACCAGACACCACTTGTAGAAGTCAAGGACATATGCGTGCGATGACCAAGATATATAGACTTGTATAACACTCAATCTAGTGAAAGTTCTTGTAAAGGGAGTGTATGATATTAGCCCATGGATTTGTTGGTTTGTTTAGATTGGTTTAAATGGTGTGAACTTATCTTGTGTGTGGTGAATAATTGTGGATATTTTGTGAATTCTTTATGCATGTGAATTTTGTGTTTTGAGCCAATTACAGGGAGACTTTGTTGGATTTTCGGCAGATGTCGAACCCCGAAGTGGTTTTGAATTTAGGCAAAATGAGTAGTATTTTAGTAAATTTGGCCCGGCACACCTGCCAAGTGTCGAACAAGTACAAGGTTCGTCATGGATTTCATGGGGGAATCCATAAAATTACCTAACATGTTTGGCTTTAGGGCATATTTCCAATAGGTCGTATATCATTTTTTGTTGAAAAGATTGTAGATCCTTTTACTATGCATGAGATGTCTTTTTCGTACTACCTTTGACCTAATTCAATTAGGACTCGAAGATTATTTACTTAATTGAGATTATCCTATGAATTCTCATGATTTCTAGCTGTAGACAAAAAGGGTTAGTTGGATTAGTTGTCGAAAGTGACATGTGCGGACATCCGGCGAAGTGCATCAAACAGTTCAAATTGAAGACAAATTAAATGGAAGAATTATAAATTTAAGAGTAAGAAAAGTAATACTTATGTGCCCATCAACCCGCATGAGCCTAAACTAAGCATGGAACAACAAATATAAAAAAAAAAAAAAAAAAAGGTTTGTTGGATTGAAAACATGAAAGGATGATCCAAGCAAAACTTAGAGTATAATAAAGTTTGTTGAGTTTAAAACCCGAAAGGGCAGCTTAAGCAAAATTTATGACTAAAAAAAGCCCACTGAGTTGAAAACCCCAAAGGGAAACTCAAGCAAAAAAAAAAAAAAAATCCTTGAACTATGCGATGACTTGATCCCTTTTCATTGACTGTATGTAGGCAATTTGGAAGATTAACTCCAAGTTTAATCAACATCAAAATAAGAAAAAAAGGTTTCCCCATGAATCCGAACCATAAGAAGGAAATGATGAAAAGAGGAAATGCTTTTATTTCATGATGAAAAGAGGGAATGCTTTTCGATCACAGTCTTCTCCTCCTTTAAACGGGTAAGCTCATCATGATATTGTGAAAGTTGCGCATCACTCTCTGAAAGTGATTCGCTGAGTTGACAAAGTCATAACTCCAACTATTCTTGTTCTCTCTTCAACTTCTCCATACATGTGTTTGCAGAATAAATAGCCTCAAGTATGGACAAACGATGAATCTCCTCTGCTTGTTGTAGAGACAAAAGCGATCAAAAGTGAAGAGTCAACATCAGCTAAAAGATCATTTTGAACCTCTAGAGATAACTTTTGAGAGTAAGTAAAATGCATGGATGAATAATCAACTGAGGTCACTATAAGTGCATCAATCATAGCTCGTAAGGATAAAGAGTCCGCTCTAACATTTTGTCAATGGTAGCCAACAATTTGCCAAGTTCATCTTTAAATGAAGGAAGCCTTCAAGATTGTTCTTTTTCTTGGTTTCCTAACATGGAAACTACTTTGCAAACCACAACACCGAATCTGGGTTACCCACATGACACTTCAGAGGTAGATGCTTGATTAGTTGAACTCGATAGATGTTGTTGCACAAGTGAGCCTACATTAATCGACGAATGATATTAAGTGGTCTCCAACACTTCTAAACATTGGTAGTGACAAAGATTCGAATAACACCTGAACCATTTATAGTTGCAAAGTATTCTCTATCCTTTCTACATGTAAGGTATTAAATAGTCGAAGCTCGGACAGAATAGGAATATGATATACTACTTCTCCCTTAAAAAAAAGTATTGATGACTGCTCCGCGATGAGTCAAAATGAAATAAATTACATACCTAGTCTATTAGAATTGGTTGTGAAACAGCAGTCTCATCACCAAAAAAATGTGTCATCAAGTGGGTATGTAGTGTTGAGGTCGCAGTAAAGAGATTCGATACTTACCTTCTTATGCCTGAAGTTTACTTCATCGTATTCATTGCTACTTATATATGTCGTTGAAAATTGTGAATTTGTTGATCGAGGGGAACATACTGTTCATGCAAATCTGCTACACTTTATGTTTCTCCTAAATTGATAGGGACCCGAGTTTGAGGAACATCAACTGGAGGTGAGTATTAAACTGAATGTACTGGAGTAGTGGAACTAACTTCAACTTCTAGATGAACTCTGTGCGCCTTACCTGGTATGGGTTTATAGTGAACAAGGTTCTCGTTGTCTTGAGACCTAAAAGATTTCAATTGAGATAAAGACGATAACTTGCCTGTAGATGACTTTCTTTGACTTCGTTAATTCAAAACGATGCACCTTTGACCACCAACCAATATAATCAGAAGTGACTTCAAATTCCCAGATGTTGTCCTTAGCATGTGGGGTTATTGTGGATCCGGTGCCAACATTAACACATGACCTCCAATGTGAATACACGGATACCACAGTCTAGTTCCGAATGTCATCTATAAGTTCTCCAGGCGCATGTTATACATAACAGAATTGTCTACAGATCCGATTCAGGCTATAAGCTTGGATGACCCGATAATTGTTGTGTCATAAAGAAATGTATCATGAATGAAAGCAAATCAAATAAGTGAAGTCTTCCTTGGGAATATGATTTTCATCAATCAGTCGTTTACACTCTGAAAATATTCTTCTCAGGGGGCTCATCTGCACTTTATAACAAGTTTGTAATAAAACTCGAGCTTTTGAATCTTCAAAATGTTTCACCGAAAGTCCTCTCGAGACATTTGCACTTCTTTCTTTTTTTTAGTTTGTTCCGTTTGACCCAAAGCCTGAACGGACGTTACGAAAACAGCGCAGAGAACAGTTTTTAGCATTTGATCCTTTACTGCAGGACACATTTTTCCAGGATTTGTTTGCTGATTTTGTGGATAGCGAGATTTAAATGGCGTTAGCAATACCTACAGCAGGCAGACCACTCAGAGAGTCGTTGGCTGTCCGTGCAAATGTTCCTAATTGTATAGTCTATCCTGCCCAGGAAGAAGGAGACACATTTGAAATTAAGCACCACTGCTTGAAATTTTACCAATGTTTCGTGGGCTGCCTAATGAAGATGCGAACATACATATTGCAAATATCTTGTGGGTTGCAATATTTTGATTAGGGGTTTTTTTGCCGAAGCTATTAAGTTACATCTTTTCCCTTTCACTTTGAAGGACAAGGTGGAAACTTGGTTGTTCACTCTACCGACAAGTGGCATTACTACTTGGTAACAACTACATACAAAATTCATGAACAAGTATTGTCCAACATCCAAGACATTGAATTACAAGCGGGAGATCATGACATTCACTCAGAAGCCTAATGAAGAGTTTCATGAAGCGTGGAAAAGATACAGAGATGTAAATTAAGTGTCCACATGCTAATATTGATTCAGATACACAGATGAATATTTTCTTTGACGGGCTTAATCCGACATCTAAGAATCATGTTAATGCCTCAACTGGAGGATCGTTGTCAAATAAATATGCAAGGAAGGCATTTGAACTGTTTGATATGATGGCTAAAGAATCTCAACAATGGGCAGTAGAACATTCACAGAAAAGGGGCATTTTTGAGTTATCAGCAAGTTCTCCTAACATGTATGCAGAAATGGAAAAAATGGAGAAGAAAATTGATGCAAAGTTTGATATTATTCTACAACAAATTGTAAATTCTACACAACAACAACCACCTACACCAACAATTTGCAGTATTTACAGCATGGATACACACGACATAATGGGTTGGCTGCATAAAGAATCCTACCCGGAGCTTGTTGAGCAACATGTTAATATGATAAACAGCTATCAAAGGCCAAGGAATGATGCATATGCAACTCAAAACAATCTTGGATGGAGGGATCACCCTAATTTCAAATGGGGTGACAACCAGAATAATGCAAAACCATTCCAGCATGCACAAAAACCATTTGTTCCATCCAAATCATCTTTGGATGATCAACTTGCTAAATTGGCCACAACAACTCAATAATTCATAGATGGCAACAATCAAAGATTTCAAAATGTTGAAGCATCAATAAAAAGTTTGGAGCAACAATTTGGACGGCTAGCTGCACAGATTTTAGACAGAGAAAAAGGCAAATTTCCAAGTCAAACAATGCCTAATCCAAGAGAACGTGAAGATTGCAACGTTGTCCGAACTTTACGGTGTGGAAAAAGTTATGATAATCATACAAATAGCACTGAAAAGGATTAGCCAGTAGCGAAAATTTATGCAAAGAATATTGAGACAGTAGCAGAACCTGCAGATTCCACAGAAAAAAAAGGATCTATCCGGTATAGAAACTGTCCCCAAACAAGTTTATGAGCGCGTTTATGAGGCCCCAATTCTATATCCATAATGTTTGAAGCCAAAACCAAAAGACAAGCAATTGAGGGACTTCACGCAAACGTTATTTAAAGTTCAAATTAACCTACCACTACTTTATGCAATCAAAAACATTCCTTCATATGCCAAATTTTTGAAAGATGTGTGCACACCCAAAAAGAAGCTAGTTGATTTTGAAAAAGTTGTTCTTACTGAACAATGCAGCGCAGTTCTACAGCACAAATTGCCACCCAAAAAGAAAGATCCATGGAGTTTTACAATTTCTTGCACTATTGGAAATTCAAATTTTAAACGTGCATGAATTGATGTAGGTGCTAGTATTCATTTCATGCCTTATTCTGTTTTTCAGATATTGGGCCAAAGAGATCTAAAGCATACATCACTTATTCTCCAGTTAGCGGACCGTTCTGTTACTTATCCTAGGGGGATCATTAAAGATTTAATTATCAAGGTTGACAATTTGTATTTACCAGCAGATTTCGTAGTTTTGGACATAGATGAAGATTTGTAAATACCGATTATTTTGGGAAGTCCATTTATGGCTAGTGCCCGAAGTGCCCGAACATTGATTGTTGTGGAAGCAGACACTTTAACATTTAGAGTTCAAGACCAATCTGTGGTTTTTAGCCTATTTGAAGCTGCAAAACGCCAAGAAGAACAACAAAAATGTATGCAGGCAGATGTGTTAGAAGGTGTTATTCATGCATAAATTATGACCAAATTGACATCAGATCCGTTATTGAGTGTTTTACATAGTTTAGATACATCAAAAATCGAGGATGCAGACAGTTTTTAGTATGTAACAGCATTAGATAGTGTACCAGCCCAATTACCACGTTGGAGACATGTTTACGAAAGCCTTGGAGAGCCAAAAATGCCCCTGCAGCCTTCTAAATTGCAGCCCCCCAAACTGGAGTTAAAACCATTGCCAGAACATTTAAAATATGCACATCTTGGGGCTAATGAAACTTTGCCAGTTATTATTGCTTCAAATTTGACAAGTACGGAAAAGAAAAAATTGCTACGTGTTTTAAGAAAATACCAAGATGCTTTGGGGTGGTATATTGCTGATATTAAGGGTATAAGCCCAGCAATTTGCATGCACATGATATTGATGGAGGGTGACGTAAAGCCTACTGTTGATGCTCAAAGGAGGTTAAATCCTATCATGAAAGAAGTTGTGTGAAATGAAGTAATGAAACTTCTTGATACAGGCATGATTTATCCGATTTCTGACAGTAAATGGGTTAGCCCTAAACAAGTTGTGCCTAAGCGGACCGGTATTACAGTGGTGAAAAATGATAATAATGAGTTAGTTCCTACACGATTGACTACGTGTTTGAGAATGTGTGTAGACTACCGGAAGCCTAACACAGGGACAAGAAAAGACCATTTTCTGTTGCCTTTCATTGACTAGACGTTGGAAAGGTTAACTGGGCGTGCGATTTATTGTTTTCATGATGGGTATTTTGGATATAATCAGATTCCAATTGCACCAGAGGAACAAGAGAAAACCACTTTCACTTGTCCATTTGGTACTTTTGCTTATCGGAGGATGCCATTTGGGTTATGTAATGCACCTGCCACATTTCAACAGTGCATGATGAGCATATTTTCAGGTTTGGTTGAAAAGATTGTTGAGGTATTCATGGATCATTTCTAAGTTTTTGGGGATAGTGATCTTTGTCTGCACAATTTATCTCAAGTTCTTGAAAGATGTCAAGAAACTAACTTAGTGTTAAATTGGGAGAAGTGTCACTTTATGGTAAAATAAGGTATCATTTTGGGACATCTTGTTTCGAACAAAGAAATTGAAGTTGACAAGGCAAAGATTGATGTTATTGCCAAGTTGCCGCCCCCGACTATTGTAAAGAGCATTCGATCATTCTTGGGACATGATGGGTTTTATTGACGGTTTATCAAGGATTTCTCAAAAATTAGCCGTTCTTATGCAACCTACTTGCTAAGGACGCCCCATTTAAGTTTGATGCAGATTGTCTAGAGGCATGTAACAGATTAAAGACACTTTTATCTACAGCTCCTACCATTGCTGCACCTAATTGGAGTTTACCCTTTGAGTTGATGTGTATGCTTCTGATTATGCAATTGGGCCAGTTCTTGGACAGAGAAAAGATAAAATTCCTCAGGTTATCTACTACACTATAGAACATTAAATGATGCGCAGTTGAATTATGTGACCACTGAAAAGGAATTATTAGCAGTTGTTTCTACATTGGAAAAGTTTTTATCCTACTTGGTTGGAACTAAAGTTATAATTTACACAAACCACGTTGCACTAAAATATTTATTCTCTAAAAAAGACGCCAAGCCAAGGTTAATTCGTTGGGTTTTACTTATGCAAGAATTTGATTTAGAAATTCGAGATAAAAAGGGCAGCGAAAACGTTGTGGCTAATCACTTATCTAGGCTGGTCCGTACCAACTCAGCAGAAGAGGATTTACTTCCTTCAAATGAGAGTTTTCCTGATGAACAGCTTATGGCCATTGCCAACAAAACTCAATGGTTTGCAGATATTGTAAATTATTTGGCTAAAGGTATTTTGCAACCAGATTTGACTTTTCAGCAAAGGAAAAGGTTTTTAGCTACAGTTAAGTAATATTTTTGGGATGAGCCTTACTTATACAAGAATTGCCCATACCAGATTATTTGTAGGTGCATTCCTGCAGAAGAGCAACAAAGTGTTTTGACGTTTGCACATCAGCATGCTTGTGGTGGTCACTTTGGGGGAAAACAAACAACAACTAAAATATTACAAAGTGGGTTGTATTGGCCTACTATTTTTAAAGACACTCATGTTTGGTGCCATGCTTGTGATAGATGTCAACATGTGGGAAATCAGTCTAAGTGGAATGAAATGCCACAACAAAGTATTTTGGTGGTTGAATTATTCGATGTTTGGGGCATTGATTTTGTGGGACCATTCCCAATATCCAATGGCAATCAGTACATACTGGTGGCTGTTAAATATGTTTCTAAGTGGGTTGAGGCCGTTACAGCACTAACAAATCAAGGATCTGTGGTACTGAAATTCCTCCAATGCACTATTTTTCCATGTTTTGGGACACCTATGGCAATTATCACTGATGGGGGAAAACACTTTTTAAATAATTAGTTTGTTGCACTACTTACAAAATATGGGATAAGTCATCGGGTGGCCACTGCATACCACCCTCAAACTTCTAGTCAAGTTGAAGTTTCTAATAGGGAAATTAAGCACATCTTATAGAAAACAGTCAATGCCAGCCGCAAAGACTAGAGTTTTAAGTTGAATGATGCTTTATGGGCCTACAGAATATCGTATAAAACGCCAATTGGGATGTCTCCCTTTCGGCTTGTTTATGGTAAGGCGTGCCATCTACTTATGAAGCTTGGCTTACTGAGCAATTAAGGAGCTTAATTACACTACAAAACAGAATCCCTTTTGCGAGGGCAATTTGTCGTTGAAAAAAGCCTTTTGCCATCGGAAATACCCTATTTTGATGGCAAAAGTCCGTCGGAAGTTGTCGCTAAAATGCTAGTTGCAAATACTTCATTTCCGACCATTTCGTCAGAAATAATGTATTTCCGACACCTATGCTTCATAGATATTGCTTAAATTTCTATCGGAAATGGATTTTTAAAACGACCCTACATATTTATTTCCGATTGTACATGTGGTCGTAATTACTTATTTGATTGTTGGAAATAGTTCTTTTATCGTGATTTCTTGTTTTTGGAAATTCATATTTTCGACCAATGAGTGTCGTCAGAAATACTTTTTCCGACAATGATATATTATTTGGAAGGCTAGATTTCGTCGCAATTATAACCAAAAGAGTTTGTGTAAAATATATAATATCTCATTGGAAAAGAGTATAACAAAATATTTCCGATAGGCAAGTTATGTGAGAAATATAAATTTCCAACCACATTTATTCATTGCAAAGTTTGTCACAAATAGATTAATCCCGTCGGAAAATATTTTCGACGAATAAGTGGTCGGAAATATAATTGTTTCCACCCGATTATGTCGTAGGGAATGTTGTCGGAAAGAGGCAATTATTGTCAGAAAGTATTTCTGATGAAAAAGTGTTTGTTGGAAATATGCATTACTGAAAGGGAAATGCAGTCTAAAATGTAATTATTTTATGAAAAAAATTAATAAAAAGAAATTTGAATGATAATATTTGCTGGGAACAATTTTCTAATCATCCATATTTAATTGGTAATAAAAAAAAAATCATGCAACACCATACTATACTAAAATTTTAAGCGTTCAATTAAAATTATTCTAAATAGTTAAAACATAAACAATCCCCATCATCCTTAAAATATATAAGCAATCCGCAAATATATCAAAACCTTGAAATTCAAAATACGTATTGTAGGAAAATAAAATTGATGTTGCACTACTTGTCTTCGAGGTGAGCATCCAACAACTTTCTACATTGTCCTATCGAATAAAAGATAATAATTAATAACACATAAACCATTTGAGAATAAAATATTTAACCGTGAGCAAATTATTGAAATGAGAATAAAAGAGTTCATCATTAAAGCAAATTGTCTTGAGCGTGCATAAGTATTTGAGTTGTTTTCCCTCATACTTTGAACCAGATCTTTCAATTCATACAACACACTTTTCAAGTCCTTCACTTCCTCCTTTAATTTCTCATGCTCTTCTTCACATTCTAAGCATATACGTTTATTAGTAAAATAATTGACTAATTCTTGCATAGGAGGAGGAAATAAATCAATGATTGGACCATGTTTTTCCCACCAGTGATTGAACCAGTAAGGAAAAGAACTCTTGAATTCGCTGTCAAAGTTTAAGAACCAGGAGTGACTGAAATCAACTGTTTGATGAAGCAAGATAGAATACCATGCTTCGATATAATCATAATAGCTATATTGAAGTTTTGATTGGAGAACTCTGAGATCATAAGGGTGACTACTCCATTCATTTTCATTGATAATTTGGTGAATGTAGAGTGAATGGTGGAGGATGATATGCGGGTTTTCTCTGTCTTTAATTGGCTTAATGGTGATAGAATGGGTCTCATGAAGGATATCTCTGTAATATTTGAGGTTCTTGAACGGTGCTGGTGGAATGAAATGACTATTGGGTGGAAAATAAGATTTAGCAATGGTGATGGGATTAGCAATTGAATTATATTTGGACTCAATGACAAACAAGTGACTATGACTCTTGAGCATGAATTATGTAAGAAGCAACTGGGGGGTTAATGACGGCGATATCCTGGAAAGGATCATGACTGGAAATTAGAGCAGACTGGAAACTAGGGCGAACCTGGCCGATTGTGGCTCCTAGGTTGGCAAATCGGTTACTGATTTGGATAGGAGAGCATCCCAGAAAGGGGATGATCTGGGAAGGAGGCTCATATTTAGCTTGGCTCATTGATGGTGGAAGGACTCGGAGTGACTGGGGTTGACTGGGTTGGCTTGATTGACCAATTTGACTCTTTTGTTTGTCATCTTTTTCTCTTTATTTTCTTCTTTTTGCCATTGCTTTCCCTACAGAAATTCTCTGGTAAGGAAATCAGGAATATAATTCTCACTTCCTCTCAAATATTCAATATCAAAATAAAAAATACTCAAAATAGCTTG
This sequence comes from Prunus dulcis, assembly GCF_902201215.1. Classification (NCBI taxonomy): domain Eukaryota; kingdom Viridiplantae; phylum Streptophyta; class Magnoliopsida; order Rosales; family Rosaceae; genus Prunus; species Prunus dulcis. The sequence continues at coordinate 13,216 of NW_023010307.1, read as the reverse complement.
CCAACGTGCAAATATTTGTTTGGATGCAATGTTTTGAACATCTTTTTCTAATACATGCTTAGCAGACTTACAATCAATGCGGACTAAAATTTTTTGATTTAATAAATCAGACTGAAATTTATTAATGCATAATACAATAGATAGTATTTCTTTCTTAATAGTACTATAATTATTTTGTCGGAATGAAATCGAATGATTTGCTTAGATTGGCCAGAAGTGACACTCTGTTTGAGGATACCTCCATAACCTATATTAGAAGCATCAGTTTCAACAATTTTAAATGAATTAGCAGAAGGAATACCAAGACAAGTAAGAGTCTTGATATGGGCTTTGATCTGTTTAACAATTTCAGTATGAGCAGATGACCATGGAGGAGGATTATTTTGGAGACGATCAAATAAAGGCTTACATTGTTTTCTCAGATTTTGATAAAAGTCAGAAACATAATTTAGAGATCCTAGAAATCTCTGGAGTTGATTCTTGTCTAGGATTTGATCAGGAAACTTATCTGCAAACTGGATGACTCGATCTATGGGACTAATCTGTGACTGGCAGATATTAAACCCAAGAAATCTCACATTAGTCTGGAATAACTTAATTTTCTTAGCAGAGACAACTAAACCATTTTGTTTAACTACTTGTAAAAACTTATACAGATGTTTCCAGTGTTGTTCTATAGACTCAGAGAATATAAGCACATCATCAATGTAAACTAAGGAAAAATGACTGAAAGGGTTAAAGATCTCATTCATTATATTCTGGAATTCACTAGGAGCATTCTTGAGACCGAAAGGTATAACATTCCACTCATAATGACCAAAGGGAGTGACAAAAGAAGTTTTATATCTATCAGACTCACAAATTTGAATTTGCCAAAATCCACTTTTCATATCAAACTTAGAAAAGATGACTGAGTTTTCTAATCTGTGTATTAGATCTCTTTTGTTAGGGATTGGGTATCTAATCCATTCTAAGACAGTATTAAGTGGTTTGTAATTTATGACTAGTCTTGGGACACTACGTTCTAATTCAGCATTTTTCTGTACATAGAAAGCAGGACAAGACCAGGGTGACTTACTTTTACGAATTATTCCTTTTTTAAGTAAATCGGCAATCTCAAGTTTGCAAAATTCCATTAATTCTCTGCTCATTTGAATGGGTCTTGCTTTAGTAGGAATATTTTTCTCACTAAAGGATTTGACATAGGGAAGGCTGACAACATGTTGTTTCCTATGCCAGAACGCATTGGGTAACTCAGAACAGGTTTCTTGTTTTAGTTTTTCTTCAAATTGTTGTATTTGTGATTGTAAGAACTGACGACTTAGTTGTTGCTCAATTCTTTTAGTGGTAACTTCTTCCTGGAGAAATCTTAATTATTTATCTTTGTTTTGGATGACCTGGACTGCTTTGGTGACTGCATTTTTTTGAAATTCTTTTAAATAATGTAACTCGGGTTTGCTCAGAAATTCAAACTTAATCTTTTCTCCTAAGCAGGTGGAAATGACACCATCACTCAACCTGGAAAGGGTACAGGAGGGCAATGAACGGTAAACCTAGTATAACTTCATCAGTAATGTTTTTGATTAAAACAAAAGAAGTTTTGAAGCAGATTTTATTTTGACAGACATGGGCTTTAGGGATCTCATAGTTTAATTGGAGGGATTTTCCTGAAGCAGTGTGTAATGATTCTCTTGACTTTTTGTAATACTTAGTGGGGATTAGGCCTTCTTCAATACAATTAAGATCAGCTCCGGAATCAAAAAGGGCAACCACGTTTAACTCAAAATTTTGGACAAATATAGTGACTCGAGCATACCATTTTCTAAAGTTTATATGTTGAATTAAATTAACGGTTTGTTCTTGAATAGAATTTTCTTCATCTGAGTTGGTAGGGCTTTCTGGTTTAGATTCAGAAATTTTCTTTTCGAATAAATTAATCAGATCATGTTTTATCTCATAATTTTCACTTTGTAATTTTTGACTTATTTGTCTTAACTCAATGATTTCTTTTTTGACTGATTTTATTTCTAATTGTAAATCCTGTAAGGTGGCTTCTTTCTTTTTCTTAAATTTTTCTAAAGTTGTATTCAGATTTATCTTTTGGGTAGACTGTTTCGGTTCTTCTTGGGTGATGACTTTCCTTAATTTCTTTAGGTATTCAGATTTTAGTTCTGGATTCTCAACTTTACTTATTAGATCGATTAATAATTCTTCTTGTTCTTCTTGTTTGGTGAGGACACTGATTGATTTAGACTTACAACAATTATCTTGGCAACCAAATTGAATTCTGGGGGAGCTGGGTTGTGACTCAGAAGAATATATTTCGGAAGACTCAGTATGGCTAACCATGGTCTCGTTTTCACTAGACTCAGAATTTCTTAACTCAAGGACTTGGATTAATTTGTTCCTATCTTCTTCCGTGATTTTTAATTGTTTGATTGTGTCTTTAACTTTACAATTATTAGCATAATGACCATACTTTTGACATTTATAACATTTTACTTTTCTTTTGTCGGTCTTTTTCTTAAAGCTTTTATTCCTGTCTTTATTGTAATTCTTTTTCCAATTTTTCTTAGGGGAGAATCTCCTTTTACTATAAAATTCTTTATCTTCATTATTGTGTTGGAATGACTGCTTTTTACGCGAATAATGGTGGTTTTTTCTAAGCTATCGGCTAGGATAACTAAACTTATTTGTTCTAGACGGAGGAATAGACATCAAACCATATTGTTCGCAGAAATTACCTAATTCGTTTTTAGCAGAATTTCTTTCAGACTGGATTTGTTTACCAATTTTCATATCAACACACATTCGCATTCCGACTTGATTAATTGTGCTAATTATGTTTCCATAAGTTAAACTATCCCAATCAATATGACCTTGTTCATTACTAAGGGTTGATCGGATTTTGTGAGCAAACAAATTGGGCAATCCATTAACAAATTTTGCTTTCCAGAATGGTTGATTACTATCTTCTCTGATCATGACTCTGGAAATAAACACATCTTTATACCATCTAAAATCAGATAATTTGGGGCATCTTAAATTACTCAATTGATCATGTATTCTGGCAGAGTATTACTAGGTGTTCCAATAAAATGATCGACTATAGTGTATAACAATGTATTGACTCCATCTTCAATGCCTTGACCTATTTGTTCATCAAAAATAGGAAGACCTTCTTCATTAAATTTTAGCGCATGAATTATTCGTTGCTTAGACTCATGAGTTAAGTAATTATCCCACCAAGAACGAAGAGTTCCTGTGAAACCTGTTTCTAGCAAGGGAACAATTTCAGACTGTCTGAAACTGTGATCGGTAATGTAACTATTGGCGACCATAGACATATGTTGAAGCTTATTAAGGATTTCTTGTTCAGAAAGACCATCAATATTCCATTCATATAGTTTATCAGAAGAAACAGAAAACTTGCTTTGAGTATTTCTTTCTTCGAACTGGATATTAGGTGGCATGGGCTGAGGATACCAATTTTTTGTGAGGCTAGTAGGGCTGACTCTGTTTGTTAATCTTTATACTTGTGGACTTTGTTCAAGCTCCAGATTTTTAAATGCATTTTCAATTTTGGAAATATTACTAGACTCAGTATCTATGCCAACAATTGATTCAGACTCTGAGGAGTGATGAAAGGTGAATGATGGCTCAGAAATTCCTAAAACTTTAACGCTTGATTCAACTTTCTCTTTATCTTTTCGTGTGGTTGGAGTTAATTCTTCTAACATTTTCTCGATTTTTGTCATTGTATTTTTTGTTTTAAAAGTCGGACTGGATTTCAGGTCTTGAAAGGTAACTAATGGTTTCTGGTCATGCGGTTTAATAGAAATTTCTTTTGGAAGTAATTTGTCAATTCTTGTTTCTATCTTGTCTAACTGTTTACCTATGACAACCAAGCTTTGATTTGTATAATTATTTTGTTCAATCACCATTTTATTTTCTAAGTCTGGGATTTTAAAGGGACTGGCAATAACTTGTGCATTTTGGTGCCGGATAACTATGGATTCAACTTGAGGGTGACTAGCAAGGATCTTAGTGTGATCCATTTTTTCCCAATGTTCTTGAGTTAAAGTTTTTAATTCATTAGATAGATGAAAGCTTTCTACAAAATCAAGATAATAAATTTCAACTTTGGTAGTGCGCATATATTCTTTCCATTAAATAAATATCTGTTGTCTTTTGGTTCTATCTGGGATTATTGAGTGATAATTATCTTTTGGTTCTGTCTGGGATTATCGAGTGATAATTATCTCTTCTTGCTTGATTTTCGTGAGCATGTAAGTGGCGTTCTAATTTTTTTCCAATTAATTTCAAATTTCTTATTAAGTCTTTGGAGTTGGTTTTCTATTTTGAAACCGGCTTCAACAAAATCAGATTGAGTGGGTGACTCAGAAGACTCAGATTTATTATCTTCTGTTGGTTTACCATAGACAGGCTAAGTGACTTGTGCAGTTTTTCTTAGTGATTCTAATTTTAGATCAATTAAAGCTTTCTCTAACTCTAGGTCTCGTTCTAGGGTAGAGGAAGAGGCTGCAAAAGAGTGTCTGGCAGGAACATGTCTCTGGGATTGACCAGGTGTTGGCAACTATTGTAACTGGACTGTTGATTTTTGTGGGGCTTGGTGGCCAAAATTGATTTTAACTGTATTGTCAAGTATTGTTGTATGTAGTCTAAATCGCTTAGACTACGTTGGATAGGAACTGGAGGAATCTCAGTGGTTAGGGTCCAATCATTAGGAAGAGTGACATTTGACCATTTGATAGAGTGAGGAACTCTAACCGTAACGTCAAGCGTATGACTTTGGATTAATAATGTTTGACTCTTCGGACTCTTGTTTAAGGCTTGGAAATTCATATTTGTACCTGTGACTTTAGAATAAATTCTATAGACTAATGTTAGGGGTTGACTTCCTGGCAGAACATCATAACCTTCAGTTTTTATATTCAAAGTGAGAGTTTTTAAGATATGTGGATCGCTCAGGCTTACTGTAAAATCCGGATAACAATCAAAACGAATTGGGCCATTAGCAAGATTAGACTCAATAATTCCTAACGTACTGTCGTTAAAATTGTTAAATCTAGCATCACGCAGACAGAGAAGGATAGATGCTTTCAATCCTAATCTGATTAATGGTTTGACAGCAACTTGTACTAGACCAATATGAAGAAAATTATTTCCATCAGTTTTATGTTTTCTTATTGACTCAAGATTAAGTAACTGACATGTCTCATGATTTTTACTTTGGGCATAGACTTGTTCAACTGTCTTAACATGGGTAGTTGACTTAAAACTGGATAATGGCCATTTTTTCTTATAGATCTCTTGACTGGGGACTCGAGGTATATTCCAATCTTTATAATCTAAATTACTATTATTCTCATATTCAATTTGTTCTTCATTTACTATCTCTGGGAGACTACTATTGGCTCTAGAGCTGCTAGAACTGTAAGAGTTGGTTCTAAGAAAACGACTCATTATTTCTCAAGGTTCTGGGTCTGGATTCCTAAAGAAGAAAATGAACAGAGACTTCTAATACAGACTCCATGGATAACAGGACACCTAAAATTCTCTCGCCCTCCTGCTAATGCCACTACCGCTCAGGCCTCCTTGGGACTTACTCTTTGGAACGGGTCTTACAATTCGGACACCAAGTGAGAGAAGGACAGGTGAACTGGAAGTCCAGAAGAGGAAAAGAAGAAACTGGACACTTACAACTCAGAAAACCTAAACCAGCCACTTGGGTTGGATGAGTTGCAAACTTAGACTAACTCTTCAACACTTATGGCTCTGATACCAGAAGGGGTCTAGGGCCAGTGAGAGGAAGAAGAACATTAAAGACAGAGAACATAAGTAATTTATGCAAGAAGCAAATTAATGAATATATGAAAAATAGATGCAATGAAAATAAGCATTAATAAAATAATCATGTGATGGTTCAGTCTCAAGAGGTATGTCTTCCATAGCATTATCATGTGGTGACTCAATGGGGTCATCATGTTGGTCTAAGGAAGGTCTAGATGACTGAGGATGTGTAATGTCAGATGCTCTATTCTGATTCTTTCTCTTTCTTGCCCCGACTACAATTTATAATAGAGCAAAACATTGAAAATTAATTGAGAACTAATCATATAATTGAAATATATATATATACCAAAGGAAATTCAAAATAAATCATACATGTTTCTTGCATTTCGTTATCATGTGATGACTCATTGGAAATATGGCAATCTAAGGAGAGTCTAGATGATTGGGATGTGCAGTGCTTGATGCTCTATCTTGACTCTTTCCCTTTCTTGCCACGGCTATCATTTGTACAAATACAAACACAAAACATAATTGAAAAATTACAAACTCATATATTAGAAATACAACTTAAAAAAATAATAGAAACAAGAATTTAATCGATAATAACACGCAAATAACTCATACATGTTTGATTTTTCTCTTGCATTTCATGATCATGTGATGCTCTATTATTGCTCTTTTTCTTTTTTGCCATGGCTGCCATTTATAATCACAAAAGAACCCATGTCATAATTAAAAACAAACATACATAAGAAATAATACTTATAAAAAAAATCCATCCAAAAAGGAAAAAGAATAAAAAAAATTTAGATGAAATAGCAGCCATAAAACCAAAGTCCTTGAAGAGAAATAGCCGTTTAAGACTTCTTGTGTATGAGGAGATCTAAAGGTCTGTGTCAACTCTACAATCAAACCAATCAAACCCTCAAAGCATGGGTATTAGCATACATCTTTAAAGGTTGCTATACCCATGTCCGTATCACCATACATGGGTACTGATTTCCATGAGTTGAAGATCTAAAGGATGGGTACTAATTTCCATGCATTGAAGATCTAACAGATGGGTACTGATTTCCATGCTAATACCCAGTACCCATTTTTCTATATCTATAACAACCTTTAAAGATGCTAAAGATCTATAACAACCTTGACATAAGCCGGTACGACGTGAAGCATGAGTTGACATTTTCTATATCTATAAGTTATAGACTATAACAATATATGGGTATTAGCATGGGTACTGATTTCCGAATCACTATAACAATAATGTAGTAGGTTACCTATATGGCTTCTTTGATATTGTTGCAGAGAAGATGTATGGAGGATTTTTTTCTCTTTTGTGGTTGCTGTTGAAAACTGATAATTGTTAGGGTTAGCAAAAAACCTAAATTAAAAAAGAGGCTTGAGTGGCAAAACAAATAATTAATTTGGGGTTTCCCCCACTTTTTTTGTGCAAGCGGGAGTTTAATTGCTGATTTGTTTAATTAATTAATTAATAAAATAAAATAAAACAAAGGGCTTTTTTTTTTTTTTTCCAAACGAAAAAAGCTTATGCCACAGCAGGTTTCGTTTCTTAATTTCTTGAATTTAAATTTATGTACCCAAAAGTTTATATAAACAGTAGTTAAGTTATTTGGTTTTCTCATCGTATAAGAGTACTTTATTAGATCTTTTTAATATCCATGGAAATATAATCTATTATATATATATATATATATATAATATCTATATCCTTTTGAATTTAAGATTTGTTGCTATGTTATTGAGAACCAACCAACCAAAGAAAGAATGATTAACAAGAAAGGTCAATGGAGTTGGATATATTTATCTGATTGTTTTACATTTCATAGATTGCAATATTATACAGTTCTTATCTTCACTAAGAATTACTCCTAGACGTCCAACATGATTTGAAAGATGAACTCATAACATTTAAAGACAAATTTTTGTACCCTTTGGTTAACTCTAATTTTATAGATTGAAAACATATCAAAGAAAACTATCCGAAAGGAAATTACAATTAAAATCCATTTGGTTATTGTTAGAAGCGACACATATTCAATTATAAGGATCAAGCTATAATTGATGGTCTTATAGTACGAAAGAGTTTTATTTGAAAATTCGAATACAATCCAAATTCATTTACATTAGTAATTTCACTTAATCCAAATTAGGCCAATGTAATCCAAATTAAATTCGTTTACATTAGTAATTTCACTTAATTCTTTTGATATGATGATGAGGGAAATCAAACTTTTTTATGTTATTTGATAACTTGATATCTTTATCAATCGGAAGAACATGTGATCAAGAGTATTTGAAAATCTAAAAAAACCATTGACGTGTTAAATATGATAATTCAAATCAAAATTCGATATCGTATTGCATTTTAGGCCAATGAAATCCAAATCCAATTTGTTTATGATCCAAATTCGAATTGGGCCAATTGAATCCAAATTCGAATTGGGCCAATTGAATCCAAATTCAAGAAGTCAATAGTCTTGTTTCCCATATCACCATGTTAAGGAATTGAATTATTTTTCTTGGATTTGTGAGGGCATAAATCATTCACCCCCTTGACAAATACATGATAATTGTAACCCACATCTAAAATGTTTGGTGACCTCCCCTGAAAGTTTGAAAATACACAAATTTGCTTCACATATTTTAGATTTAGCTTACCCTAACTTCAACAACCCAAAAAAAGAGTGCTGCCGGGGAAACACGCCCAAAACTTACCCATATTAGTTTTAGCTTACCCTAACTTCAACAGCAACAAAAATAGTAAAAGAAAAAAAAGACCTCCATAATTTCACACGCTGAAACCCTCTCCACAATGGTCTCCGTGGCTTAGTCTTTGATCTTCCAGGTGTGTGTAAAAGTTTGAATTCAATCTACTTTTCTAAAATAAAAACCTATCTGTCCAGCATTTGATAGTTCAGTGACTGATTTTTTTAGTATGAAATATTGTTTCTTCCAATCTAATCCATGTAAAAAGCTCGCCCACCAGGTATTTGATAAAATTACTCTGGTACTATGACCCTTTTAAAATTGTTAAGCATGCACTTCAAATATCCTTTGATAATCCCTTACATGGCTCTAGCTTTTGATCTCTGGCCTGGTGTTGTCGCTAGTTTTTTTTTGGAGGGGGGAGAACACCCCCAAAAATTACCCATATTTGTTTTAGCTTACCCTAACAGTTTACATTGGTATTCAATTGATTGGTTTCTAGGCTTTGGTGATAATTAAGTTTAGGCTTATTTTCTTCTTCCTTTTTGACATGCAGGGTAGAGTATTCCTGTGGCTTCTTCTTCAATTTACAGCAGAACTATTTATTTTGGCACTTCTGTGACTAAGTAAGAATTTGGTATAATGTATATGCACATCAAGGGTATATAGCATGCCTATATGGGCCAAGTGGTTAGACAATTTCTATTGCTTTGCATATATGTTCTTGTAATATATCTTATACATGTAATTGTTAGAGTAAGAAAGGCATTTATGCTCCCTCTTCTACTGCTGAGACTTTTGGGTGATGTTTTAGAGAATTACATAATATGTCATGTTTAAAAAGAATTTTCATGACAAATCAAATTTGCATCTCACCCATTCCTTAATGATTCCTTGATTATCATTTAAGATCTGCAAATTTAAAGTACTATGATATGTCATGAAAACCAGAAGAATATATTGTGTTTCGAACCTCATCGCAAAGTGGGTGACCTTCACATGTGATCTCAACCAATCTGCGATACCATTAGTAGTTGAGTACAATCCTTCCATTGTTTAATCATTTGATTCTTTCTATTGCTAAATTGATTTCCTTTTCTCATAAAATATAATGTGGGGTGGATTTCATTGTTCTTGGTTGATAATTAGGCTGCTAAACGGTATGATTGCATCATTATGTTTGCCTATGTTGAGAAAGTTCTGACCTGGGTTATAACTCCAACTGATTGATGTTTCCAAAACTTTCTGTTTTATCAGTTCAGAACCAAAGCTTGCAGGGTAATGTGGGTGACGAACATAAACTTAATTAGTTATGCAACTGCATGCAAATTCCTTAGGCGCAAAATTTTCATGAGAATTACATAATATGGCATGCAGAGAAATGCTAGTCAGACTTTTGGGTGATGTTTCAAATATAAAAATGATATAGTTTTAATATATGAATTTTTGGTTATTTGTTCTATTGATATTAATTGGATCTTATTAATGCAGAGAAATGCCTGTTGATAAATCTTGGATGCAATCTGGGAGGTAGTCAGAAGATTATTTTGTAGGAGTTGAAAGTTTTCTCAATCATGCATACAACCATGTGAGGCCGGGTGATTCTAAGATCTTTTGTCCTTGCTCTAAATGCAGTAATAGATATAGACATCTAAGGTATGAGGTACACAAGCATCTTCTTTATAACGAAATTAAACTAACTTATACTACATGGTATTTGCATGGTGAGGGTGAGGATGAGGATAGTGATGAAAGTGATGAAAGTGATAGTGACAATTGTTTACACCATAATGAACCGAGCAGTCCCAGCCACAAAGCGACTAGCACCAAGGTAACCACGCCTTCTCCCATGCCGAAGGAAGACACACTTCCAAGGTCGAGCAGACCCAGCATCAAAGCGACTAGCACCAAGGCAACCACGCCTTCTCCCATGCCGAAGGAAGACACACTTCCGAGGTGCCGGACACCTGCCGAAGCTCCCAAATGCCAAACCTAATATCCATGACACGTGTCGCCACTACAAAGGCTTGCACAAAGTCCCACATTGGAACTTTGTGCAAAGCTCCCACTTTCACTTCCCTATAAATAGGGAACAGTACCCAGGTAAAACCAAGAACTATTCCCCTACTTTCACTGTTACTCTGCCAGAATTACTACCCGTAACTGACTTAGGCATCGGAGAGCCTTCGGCCGGCACCACACCGGTGTCCGAAGCTTTACGGTTGCTTCTCCTCTTTTTCCCTTCTGCAGGTCTTACCAATCCATTTCACCCAAGGGCTTCAGCCTTCTTCCCTGCTGAAGACCTAGTACCTCTAATCACTAAGTTGGACTCAAATAGTGGCCGAGCCATTTTGAGCATCAGCAGTTTGGCGCCGTCTGTGGGAATTCGACACTTGAATCCCTTCTTTCTCTATCAGCCCAGCTGGCTCCTTCGCCCCTCAGGCCCCGTCGCCTCTTCTTCACCCCACATCCTGCTATGCCGACCGAGGATAGCCACGATACCCAGCACCAGACCCCCCACGAGGGTACTTCCCGAAGGAAATCTCCGGGAGACGCCTCTCTCCGGGAGACGCCTCCGTGATAGTATGACTAAGATGTCGGAGAAGTACGAGCATCTTCATACCCGGAATGCTGAGCTAGAGCATGACTTTCGTGTTCTAAAGCGGAACCAGGAGAGGACTCGTGCCCAGGATGCCCAACAGGACCTGACCCAGAACGTTGGGCATACTCAGCTGAACCAGCCAGCACATTCCAGCCACAGCTCCCAGGCCAACTCTAGGCTCCGCAAGGGAAAAGACCACCTTCATCCGGAACAACCCCCGTCACGACCCCTTTGCGTTCCCCCACCGAAGGACCGGCCTCATGAGCCAGTCAAGATCTACCAAGATTGCCGGGATCGCATCTCGGACCGTCAGCCAAGGCCGATCCCTATCCCTGTCAACCTCGAGGACCCAAGGGTGGCACACCTGGGCCCATCGCCAGCCCCCGTCCGCGTACCCAACGGAGAAGGTGTCGGGGACTCGGATAGTTGGGAATTCTATAATTCAGAAGATTGGGAACATTCCCCAGACCCTGTCTATCCCACCCCCGGGCCTTTGGCGCTTGAAACTCTTCCTCATGCCGACCCGGCTATGAGGCTTCTCTTCGAGAAGGTCCGGCGCCTGGAAAGCAAGCAGCATCGCAGCCATCAACCCCTCTGGGCGAAACCACGGCCAGGGCCTTTTACCGAGCGTATCCTCCACTACCACCAGGAGAAAGATATCCAGCCACTCCGCATCGCTTTCTACACTGGCACGGAGGATCCTCTCACCCCCATCCACTCCTTCCAGTCCGCCCTTGGGTGCAAAGGCCTCACTGATGAAGGCATGTGCCTCCTCTTCCCTTCCACCCTCAGCGGCGCGGCCCTGAATTGGTTCTACAGGCTCCACCCCCGCACCATCAACTCTTTTGATAGTCTCAAGCAGACGTTCCTGGACCATTTCATGATCCAGACTGATCGCTTATACTCTGCCGACGACTTGTATATGCTTCGGCAAGCTGAAGACGAACCCCTTCGGGAGTATGCCGCTCGGTTCAGCCATGAATACTCCCGCTGCCCAGACACTGACGATCGCGCTGCCTTCGGCGCTTTCAAGAGCGGCCTCCGCGAGTCCAACTTCCGCTACTTGGTTCATAGCAATAGTTGGAACACATACACAGAACTGATGAAGCAGGCGGCGATCCACGCTAAGGCTGAATACTTCAATTCCAAGCGTGGCCCAGCCAACCTGGCGCGCAACACTTTCGCCGATGCTCCACCTGTTTCAGCACCCACCCCAGCCCCACCTCAGCATTCTACCCCTGCCCCGAGTGCCCAGGACAACCAACAACATAAGCGGAAGGATAGCTACCAGCATTCCTTCGGCAATAACAAACGTGGCAGACACGGCAACCACCACCAGTCTAGCGGAGGCAACCCTCCCAAGACCAATGATCGGGCCCCTCTTCCCTTCACACCCAGGCCCAGGTTCGAGGTTTTCACGACCCTCAACACCACTTATGAGAACGTCCTGGTGCGTGAAGCCCCCATCATCCCCAAGCCACCCCCTCGGCGACCATCCAACAAGCCTATGCCAAACACTGGGGTCTTCTGCCGTTTTCACCAATTCAGCGACCATGACACCGAGTCTTGTGTTGCATTACGCAACATAATTGAAGGGCTCATCCGGGAGGGAAAGCTAGACAACTATGTCCACAACATACCAGCCCCGCCTAACCCTCACCAAAGACAAATCAACATGATCTCCCCGATCAGCGGAGGCCCTACCCTGGCTGGCACCTCCAACAACTCCATCAAACACTATGTCCGCTCCACCTATGCGCACCAGGTCTTCAGCACCGAGCATGGACGCTTGCCGAAAACACACAGATCTGGCTGGGCCCCCATTACCTTCAGCGAGGAGGAGGAGCGTGGTGTTATCCTCCCCCATGACGCCCCACTCATTATCCGGGCTGACATTTCTAACTTTGACGTTGGGCGTATCCTGGTGGACACTGGCAGCTCGGTCAGTGTGATGTTTGCCGAGGCCTTCAATGAACTCTAGGTCCCGCCTCACCTACTCGACCGAAGCATCACACCCCTAGTGAGCTTCTCGGGCGATGTGGTCCAGCCCATTGGTAGCATCCATCT
>NW_023010306.1:0-23789 GCF_902201215.1 Prunus dulcis | reverse complement strand
TAATTGAAGTGGGTTTGGTACTCGTGGGATGCCATCTGACTAGGCATAGGAAGCCTTGAATAAAAGAAGGATGCCTCTCCTTGGTTGTTTGACGGCTTTTGATATTTTGTGTGGATCATATAGAATTCTGAGGAAAAAGTTGTTGTGCATTCAATTTGAGATAAATCATCAAGTGTTTAATGTTTACTTGGTGATTTATCAAACACTTTAATCATTCATATTGCATTCATATGCATGTCGGTGACTCATATAGTAGAGTGCACCAAGATCGTTGTGGCGGTCTTTCCCCGGTGAGCTTGAATCGATCGTGACCAGTATCGGATTCAACATAAGAAGATTTGGAAGAACTCCGGCGAGCTTGAAGCAATCGTGACCAGTATTGCGTTCAACATAAGGAGTGTCGAAGATCATCCCGTGACAGAAGTTGAGTTACGAAGAACTCGGTAAACATTATCTAGAATGAGTCTAGGATAAGTGTGTGAGTACTTCTTGTAATCATCGTTCTATAGTGGATTTGAGCTGGACTGACGAGTCCCGTGGATTTTCCCCAGAGGTGGGGTTTTACCACGTAAAATAATTCTCTGCTTGTTCGTTTATTTTAAGCAGCACATCTCAGGATTGATAACTCATATCAATCCTGCTTCAAAGGTTGATCATTATTTATTGCAAAAAATTCGAATTAGCTTGTTTAACATTCTCCAGGCATATATAGATATCCTACAGGTATTTTCAAAATGCATCCTCCCACTGTTTCAGTGGCAGCAACTGTTCTGGGCACTTGGCAATCTCAGGAATCTTGGGCATATAATCACTCTGCTCTATGTTAAATTTACTTCTATCAAGCTTGGCTACTCTCACTTTTGGAATTCGAGCAGCTTCCCACCTAAAATATAAATACGGTTAGAACAATGCTATATCAACTTCAAATTTACTCAGGATATTACTGCATGACTACCTAAGCCACTCCCTTATACATTGTTCTAAGGCAAATGAGAACTAGCAAAAAGCTTCAAGCTTCATGCAACTTTTCAAGAATAGAAAATCATTAAGGTTTACATACTTTTCAAGCTCCATACAACTATTTGTGACAAAGTGTGGACAGAAAGTGACAGCTGTTAATTATTTCATCACTGAAATTCGTCGAATGGCAGTTAATACTTTACATACACCTGCATCGCTTGCCAATGAAGCATACAAGTTTCTGGAACACAAAAAAATTGGCAATGTTGCTACTCTTATTGTCGGCTATAGTGGAAAGGTGCCAGAAATTTATAAAGTTCAATGGGCATCCGAAATTGACAGAGTTGAATTTCCACACAGTGACGGAGTTAAAAGAATTGATAAATTTGTGGCAATTGGTTCCGGAGCTCCTTATGCTTGTGAATTTTTGGACCAGACTTCGTATGCACCTGACATGCCCCGTGAAAAAGTCAAGAACTTCTGTCAAGATGCTCTTATCCATGCTTCATTATGTGATTATCTAACTCGGGGTGGGATTGATCTTTATTTTATTACTGAAAAAATGGATATACTACAGAAGGTAGGAGGGTGTTGAATACCTACCTAGAAAGATATAAATTCCATCAAGATGACAACAACCGTGCACTATTGCTTGCTATTCCATCATCCGTTTGTGTGCTTGGTGATTTTTTGACTAGAAGAATGCATGAATCGCTTCTCATGTAAGTTGAATGATTGATTCGCTTACTTCATCCAAGTTTTTTGTTATATCGATTTTTAAATTGAATTAATTTTTATTTTGTTGCCGGGATTATAGTTTGAAAACTAAACATTGTGTGGGTGAATTGAATTGGTTCGATGCCCAATATCATGTATATCGGATTACATTGGAAGGCGGAGGTGGTGGAGCAAATGAATTGTATTTGGCGATACAAGAAGAATTTAGCGATAATGAAGGGCCATTCCCAATAAATGATGATGTTGCAGGCACGTGGGTGGAAATTGGGCAAGGTGAAAATGAGCCTCTTCAATGCTTTTTATGTGAAGATACCGAGGGAGTGCTAAATGTTCTGTTGAGTTATGATCCCAACAATCCTTATAAAAACAATGATTGAAGAGGTCGGATTAATGTCATGGATGAAACTGACATAAGAAGTGTACTTATGATTTGGGTGGTGATATCATCAGATTGTTCAGATATCATCTATGAGAGAGAGACATGGAGAGAGAGGGAGTTGACCTAACCCCACACAACTACTAAAAAGTGAGCTTTTTGAATTATTTGGACATGTTTTAATTTTCCAAGTGTAGTTTGTTTAGGTTCTGGGGTTCTTTCTGACTAGTTGCTTTCTATTGTACTTTTTATTAAAATTATGTTATTGACTTGTACTGAATTGGGTTCTATTCTATGAGAAAATGCCAAAAAAACAGTTTTTCTTTGGTAGTAGAGCGGCAATGAAAAATCTACAGTGAATATTTGCAATGCTTCCCTTCTGTTATTTTTTCATTACCAACTACCATTTTTCAAGGGTAAGTACATCTCACAAGTACAAAAACATTCGAGTTTACTTCATACGCATAAATGATGGGTAATTATAATTTGGTATTTACCATTTGTCTTTACCAGTCTAGACATGTATTCTTCGTCCAGAGGCTTATTTCGATTATGAATTATCTTTTCTGCATGAAATTTATAATTTTTGTTGTGGCCAAATCAACATAACCAATGGCAGTGATCTCTGTTTTTGTTTATGAGTGTTGGATAAATAGGTATTTATTAATCTTTGGTTATGAAAACAGCCTGGGCTTCTTGCCAAGATAATTGAACAAAATGGGATTCTTTGCCTTATAAGTAACAAACACAACTGTAGATAACTATTCTTGAGCCATTCCCTTTTTCACAGTCTATGTATTCAGCCAGAAAAAGAAGGAACTTTTACTACTTGTACATGTACTTTTCTGGTTCCTACTAGGTGGGGGAATAGTCAATTATAGAACTTTGGATGAATTTATTTGAACATAATCCTTTTGATGCTATGCTTTGTTATATGGTATCAAACTGATATTACAACTTTTCAATGCAGGACTCTTTACTTTCACATTCTCACATGCCCCCGCACGTGTGGCGAATTTTCAAGCCTAACACGTGAACAACATATTTTGGGTGACGTGGAGCACGTGTGGCCGTTGGGCTTTCACACGTGGGCAACCCGCTCTGATACCATGAAGGAAGTTGAGGTTCCACCCCAAAACCAATTGGCAATGGGGGGAGTAGCCCAACTCCTTATAAGCCCTTGTTAGGTTTTACAACTTTCCAATGTGGGACTTTTTACCTTCACATTCTCACAGTGATGTCATCCTGTTTAACACGCGCCTTTAGGTGAATAACTGTATCATCATGTTGACTTATATTAGATTCATTTTACACGTAACAGTTCCATCCTTGGCCTCTGTTTACCTCTAAAGAGCCAATATGACACAAGTGTATACCTCCAGGTGAGATGTAGGATTTTATAATTTGCTCATGAAAGTAACTGGTTTTATTATTAAAGGATGTTGAGGAATTTGTTTTCTAAAGGTAGCAAATGGCCATTTGCTTCTGTTCTTGCAGTCAGTGATCTAGTACCAATTTGGATCTTGATTACGGTTTTATTATTTTATTTTGGGTGGAGCTATCTATTCTGTTTCTCTGAATTTAATAGGTGGTTTATGCATATGGTCGGGCTTGGGCTGGAATTTGCAAATGATGAGCATGCCATATAATCTCTTGGTAGCTTAGGTTATACCAAGAATTTCTGTGGGTATTTCACTTATGTTGAAGCTTATTGACAAGCTGGACACTATCACTGATGTTGATACCCTTTTCCACTCGTTTTGGTTTGGATGCATGACCTCATCTAAAATTTGAGAGCATAAAGCAAGTATAAAATCGAAAAGCAATGGGAAGGAGTTTCATAGCTCAGAATGCCACCTTTAAACATAATCCTTCAGCTATTTAAGATGGTCCACTGGCTTTTGGTAGCTGTTTGTTTTAATTTTCTATTTAACCACAAGTTCTAAAGGAAAAACTAAAGGTTCTATTCATGAAATCTCTTTATTAGATGCTTTCAAAAATCTGCTGTGTCATCCTGAGATCAAAGCAGTAACTGATCTTCGCACCTGGAAGAAACAATTAACCCCAAACAGAGAAGACAACTCCTCACCTTTTCCAATCTAAAGGGCTTTTCTGAGAAAAAGATGAACTTCGCTTTGTATGCTTCCTTACACATATATCATCTATTTACAAACGCCCTTGCTCTCCGAATAAAATTATCCACTAAGTCTTCTCAACAAATGCCACCACTTTGGGAGTTTATATTATACAAATTTACTTCCAAGGGGACAGTATGCATTTAAACCCTAATTAGAGAACATTAAGATTAGACTCCAGTTCACTATACGTTCCATTCCTCACAAAGAACAAAAAATGCTATCACTGTTACCTCCAGAGAACTAACTGAAAGCAATATTCAATGGTCAGATTCAAATTTATTGACTCTAGTAGCATTTGTACTTATTCAAGGAAGTCATATTGTTAGTTGTATTTTCCTGATCAATATAGTTTTGGAATATAATTATTGTTTAATATAGTTGAATGGTTTAAGAGGGCCATTTCACAGATAAACTTCTTCATTGCGCTTTTGCACTGTAGTATTTTATGGTGGAAACTTGGGAAATTTATCATTATAAATGGGTGTTTCGAGTCTAACCTCATGTTGAATGAATGTTTCAGGTCCAAGTAGCTTTGATATCCTTCATGGTCATTCAAGAGCTACAATGTTTCTGATAGCTAACAATACAGCACAAGTAATTCTGTCCTCTTTTTTCTTCAAATATGCTTCTTAGTTTTCTGCAATTGCAACTTCAGGTGTAAGTGTCATGTCAATTTGTGTATGGACACGTTTGCTGTAATATAGAGATTGCTACCGGGAATGAGAGCAAGATTCTTTTATTCAGCTTCTGCTTTCATTAACCATCACTTTTTTGTTAAATTTCTTTTTTCTTGTCACTCTTCATTGAAGATGTTATTCAATACTTTCAGATACTATTCTAAACAAGTACTCGTCCACAGTGGCCGCTATCTTCACAGGCATAGCATCTGCTTTGCTGTTTGGTCATAAATTGACTATGAACTTTGTTTTAGGAATTTCTATTGTCTTCATCTCAATGCACCAGGTAACCTAATAAATGAACCTTTATTTTTTCATTAGTTAATAAAGAGAATGAGAGAGTTCCAAAACAAGAAAATGTGTAATTAAAAAGAGCTTTCTTTTCCCTTTTCAAATTTTCCTCTCTGTTTGTTCTACTATGCTTCGAATTCATGCATTTCTTTCATGTCTTTATATCCGGGCAATGATCAATGAAGATCCTCGTTTTCTGAAAGCGTAGTTCTTGACAATTTATTTCAATACTGGCTGGAGTTTTATTACAATTATTCTAGAATATGTTGTGCAAACAGTAGTAGGCAGGTATACATCTGTGCGTGATTTCAGTTTTGCATCTAGAAGCCTCTTGAATTGTAATCAAGATTTGTCTGTGCATTGGTCTTCTGTTTATGGATTTAATTGTCTAAGCCTTAATGTCGTTTTTGAAGGAGCGATATAAAGGTCCTATTCTCCTCTAATTATTCACTAAAATCTTTTTGTTCTTCCTTGGCAGTCGAGGCAAAAAGCTCTTGCGGATTTGCACCAAATGAGAACTGTGAATGCAAGTATCTGTAAAATTTCTACATGCGCACATACACATATATTATTGATACATACAGACATGAGTTCATGTGTTTGCTATCTTCATTCTACAATGGAGTAGCTGGTAACAAATGTGTTCAAAACATAAATGATCTTAGTGCTTATCTTTCTACCATATTGCAGAACTAGAACCATATTTAAAACTTTTGCAGATTTGGAATATTATAGTTTATGGAAGGTTCTACTTATTATAGTCGAGCCAATTTCTTTCATCCAAATCTACTGCAATAACCCATTCAGATCTCCTTTCGTCAGGTCATCAGTGGAATACAACAGATGAAGAGTTGATACGCACCATAGTGGCTATGAATCAAAATGTCATTGTTTTAAAAGGATTGTAAATGCCCTTAATGTTTTGATTCTTTCTTTTTCTCTAAGAAACTTGGGTGCTTGTTATACAATTGATTTTCAAATTTTAAAGAATTTATAGCACTAAATGTATGATCATATATCTTTTGTCACACTCAAAAAATAAAGCAGAAATCCAATGATACCTTTTCATGATCGTAAAGGGAAGGGGACCAGAAAAGAAATGAACTATTATTTTGATTCATCAACAACTATTATTTTGATTTTCAAATTTTAAAGAAATAGGAGAGGGAGAAAATAATAAAATCATTCTTTTCCTTAGTCTTTTTCTTTTATTTGGTGAAATGACACACTTTGTCTATATTTGGTTGGCTCTATGTACATAAAGTTTTTGTTGCAATCAAGTACATTAAGCTCTTTAAATTAAATTTTGTTGATATATGTGGCAATTTGAAAAGGTTTAATTGCTACTTTAATAATTTATGCCCCAATAGACTCTTCAATTAAATTAATGTAATGTTATGGAAAATAATGAAAAATACAAAAGCATGTCAAGAATGTCTATGTATTTATTATATGAAGAAAAAAAAAAGTGCATGTTTTTTTAATATTTTCAAGGTAGGTTTTGATAATGTGGCTCACTTATTTTAGCAGTCAAAGGCTGTTGGAGAGAGTTTTGATGATGTGGCTAACCTATTTTAGTATTCCAAAGTTGTTAAAAATGTTGTTAGAGATGCTCTTACTATTTCATCACTTACTAGTCAAAACAATCACTTGCGACTGCCCTGAAAATATGGTCTACTAACGAAAAATATATATCTATTTAAGATGTTAAAAAGTGAAAAGCAAAAAAAAAAAGTACTCATTGTCCATTATACGCTTTTCTCTCTCATCCTTTGAAACTTTGTGTAGGAGGATACTTTTATTTTATTTTCTATTTCAATTTTTATTTCGCATAAACGGTACAACAACAAAATATATTTGGCATAAAAGAAGGAGCGGAAAAAAAAAAAATGCAAGAGGAAGATGAGGATAAAATCTTTATGAAATGGCACATAAAGTGAAAACCAAAGAGTAAAAACTAAAAACAATCCCTAACTTCCATTGTCAAGTTTTTGTTTCATACATCCTTCTTTCATTTGTTTCATATTCCTCACTCCTCCCTACCTCTTTCCTGCTTACTACATTTCTTACATACATTCCCCTTTTATCTTTTAACTAAAAATGAAAAAAAGTAATGTTAAGTTTACCACATTGATATACATATTGATACAGCCTCTCTAATAAAGGTGGAGCCCACCCATACCTGTATTACAATTCACAATTCTCTCACTTTCTTTTCCTTTTTCACATTGCCCAATATTTTTCTTATTAGAAAAAAAAAATACTTCAAAAAATAAATAGAATAAAAACATAAATTATGTGTTTTTTTAGAAGGAGAAAATAAGACCAAACTTAGTTTTAAAAAAGAAAGAATACAAGAGAGACACAAATTTATGTATAAAAACTGGTAAATTTTTCAGAGAGAGAAAAATGAGACATTGGTTAAGTTTTTCTCTTACACCAACACAAGTGAAACATAATGAAAAAACCGCATTCTAACACTGCTCATGTTCTCTAAATTTGGGTCTACATCGCCTTCAAATGAGATTGCTACAAATCACCCAATTGTTATTTGTCAAGGTAGTTTTTTTTCGCTCTTATACTCATGTAGATTACTAGAAACCATGTTTTCCCCAATTCTGTTATGGATGTAGTGGTGGATGTGGCTGTGACGACACTTCTTCAGGTTTTGGTGCTAGGGTTCATTTAGGTTCATGGTTGCTTTAGGGTTTTGGTTATGTTGGGTATGTGGACTTTGTATGGGTTTATGGTTAATTGTGATGATGTGGTCTAATAGTTTTAGTGCGGCTTCTGTGCACTTTAGTTTTGTTTTTAACATGTTAGTTTGTTACCCTCTTAGGATTGGTACTTGTTAATGTCTTTGATTGTAATGTTGAAATTTATCTAATGAAGTTTATCTTTGATAAAAAAAAAAAATATATATATATATATAAAAAGAAAATAAAAAGAACAAGACTCAAAAAAGTATCAAATACCCCAAAAACACCAAAGTCACCAAATTCTCTCACTTTCATTCTCCTTTTTCCCACCACCAATCTTTTCCCTTTATTAGAAAGAAAATACTCCAAACAATAAATAGAATAATAACATAACATAACATACTGATTAAAAAAAACATAACATATGTTTGTTTAGGAGGAGAAAATAAGACCAAACTAATAGTTCCAAAAAAGAAAATAGTTTAGAGTTGTGAAAAGCGAGGGACATTTGTAAATTGTATGTATCGCAAATGGTATTTTTTTTTTAAAAAAAAAAATAGAAAATTTGATGGTTTTAGAGAGAGAAAACAAGACAAACAAACTTGTAGAGAGAGAAAGTGGACATTTTCCATAAATAAATAAATGGGAAGGAATTAGAGAGTATATCTATCTGTCCATCTGAGCATTTGTTGATTTGCCTCACCAGTCGGCCACTCCGCGTTGCCCCCCTGTCTTTCTTTCTTTCTTTCTTTCTTTCTCTGCTCTTTTTTTTTTCCTTTCACGTACAACAAACCAACCCAACCTCTCAGCTTTCTCTCACCCCCCAAAAAGCAACAGCCTAAGCCCTTTCAAATCCTACCTGTCCCTTCACCTCACAAACCCTAAAAGAGAAAGAGAGAGAGAAGCGAAGAAGAAGAGAGAGAAACAGAGACAGAAAGAGAAACAGAGGTAGTCGCTTTCATCCTTATATTGTTAATTTTCTGTTTATCTTGTGTTGCTTCTTATTTCCTGTAAATACGGTTTTTCGATCTGGCTGGCTTTTCTTTTACGACCTAATTCTCATTCCCTATTTGACCTGTTCCCATTTCTCTCGTTTCCCCGAATCTCAGAACTCAACCCATTCCCCTTTCTCTGATTTATTCCTTTTTGTAATTATTCTTAAATTGAATTGGGGGTTTCCTTCGCTTGTTAATTCTGAGATTGTTTGGTTAATTTGAAGAATTGGGATCAATTCGTTTCTGGGTTTCTTGCTTTTGTCCTGCAATTGATTGGTTTTGGTATAATTGTGAATTTGCATTTGTGTTCAATCTTGATGGAGAGTGCTAACTGCCGTCGCCGTGGTTTAGTGGTAAGAATAATGTCTCTTTTATTAATGATGTTTAGTAGAGGTATATATGCGAAATAATGATGTTTAGTAGAGGTATATATGCGAAATTATATTGGTTAGTATGTAATTAAGATGAATCTGATTCCATCTCTCTTGATTGTTGAGACCAGGCTCACTGAATTGGAAGAAATAGAAAAAAAATTATGTTATGAATTACAAATTATATGAATAAATTTAGTTTATGTGCAATGCTTTGTTTGGCAATCATATAAATCTATGACAGTGCTGACAGGATTACCAAAAAAGACAGTGCTGACTGATTGTTTCATTTGCTTGTATTTCTCTTGGATATTTTTTAAAGCATTAATTTTTCAATTATCAGGACTTTTGTTCGTTTTAGAAATTACTTATTATATGATGATGTTGAATCCGATCAAATTATGGCACAATGCAGGCACATGCCCCTCCCCCTGGTTTCTTTGTACGGTTGGAGAATACAAGTACTGACGACGATTTATATTTGAGGAAGAAAGTCAGGATGCGCAAGTGGCTCTGTTGTACTTGTCACGTCGAAGAGTCTTATCCATCAAACGAAAATGAACACCTGAAGAGCCCGAAGCATTATGCAGATGGTACAATTTTCTGACTTTTCTTTAGAATTATGAAGAGTTTCCTGTAATTGAAAAAAGGAAATCACTTTAGTAACATAAGGTGTTAGTTCTTGAAGTTTCTAGTGATTCTAGAATCATGGTTACAGTGCTAAATGTGAGTTCAAGTTAAATCCTTGAGCTATCATTTTCAAAATTTACTACTGCCCCCACAACACAAGTGCCAACATTATGCCAAACTGGCAACCACCATTTGATGAAAACGGTGTTCAATATTCCATTGCCATGTTTATTATATGACCTTTGCCACATCATGGATTTCAACCACAATCCATATCTCTGTCAGCAGTTTCTGAACATTAAGTTTTAATTCTTGACTCCAAATAGCAAAGTTTTTTTCTATGGTTTTCGGCTTTGAACATACACAGGCAAATGAAACCTGTAAATTTAATGCTGTTAAAGATCACCCATTGAACAAGTGTCTGCATGTGTGAGTATTCATGTGTGCTTATGTGTTGATTTTTCCTCATCAGACAAGCTTATTTAACTAGTTTTGTAAATGAAATTTTCAGGAGTTATTAATGTTTCATTATAAGTTGGTTTTTTGTAAAATCAATTTGTATGAAAAAAATTTAGTGTTATTATAAATATGAAATAAATTCAATAGTTTAATTGGTTTTTGAGGTTGCTAACAAAGTACTGGAACAATTTAATGGAAATGTCTTCCGGTTATAACATAGGATTATTTTGGCCATCTATTTTTTGCATGTTTAGGGAACCAAAAGGGCAATAAGGTGTCAGCTCCTGTAAAATCTGACGTACAGAAGGCCCCACCACCTATTGAAGTGCCTCCATTGTCTTTGGAGGAGCTGAAAGAGAAGACTGACAATTTCGGATCTAAGTCATTGATTGGTGAAGGATCATATGGAAGAGTATATTATGCAAGCTTGAATGATGGTAAAGCTGTGGCCGTGAAGAAGCTTGACGTTGCATCTGAGCCCGAGTCAAATGGCGAGTTTTTGACCCAGGTCTGTCTGCAACTCTCTTTCTTGAAATATAATTGTATCACAATTTGGTATATGATATGTGACTAGTGGTTTCTTATCGTATCTGACTGCATCTTGACATATTTCATTTAAGGTTTCCATGGTTTCGAGATTGAAGCACGAAAATCTTGTTGAGTTGCTTGGTTACTGTGTGGACGGAAGTTTGCGCGTGCTTGCTTATGAGTTTGCGACCATGGGATCTCTACACGACATATTACATGGTTTGTAAAACATCTCTTTTTAATTACAATTCAGATTCACTTGATTTGAAATTTCCTTGTAGAAACTAGAACTCATTAAGTTGAATGTGAGTGCAATTACAGGTAGAAAGGGAGTTCAAGGGGCTCAACCAGGTCCCACACTAGACTGGTTGCAGCGGGTGAGAATTGCAGTTGATGCGGCTAGGGGATTGGAATACTTGCATGAGAAGGTTCAACCTGCTATTATACACAGAGATATAAGATCTAGTAATGTGCTTCTCTTTGAAGATTTCAAAGCCAAGATTGCAGATTTTAATCTATCAAATCAGGCTCCTGATATGGCTGCTCGTCTTCATTCCACTCGAGTTTTGGGAACTTTTGGCTATCATGCCCCAGAGTATGTCTCTTAAACTACATACATGTGTTTATTAACTTATTGTCATGTATTTTATGGTTGTTTACTTTGGGTTGTTGGTTTTCAAGTTTCACTCCCTCCCTCCCCCTCCTCCTCCTCGTGTAAATAAAAGTTTGCTAGGACCTGTCTACTAGGCTATTTGATGCATCCAGCTGGAATGAGATCTCTTAGTTCGAAATTCTTTGCATCATTTACTTCACCTTCTTTGGTGCTTATTTGTTGATAGGAATTAAGTGGCAAAGTGCATTTATCGTGGGACTCATTGTGAAACACTGTTTGCAATTCTTTTGACCATCAAATTCAATATGCCTTTTATAAGATGAAGTAGTTTTTATTTAGAATAGGATGGTATTGGACTGGAATTGTGGCGGGTCTGGATGATAATTGCTTCTCAATGGATCATGTTATTATTGAGATATAGTTCAGTTAAACTTTGATGATAAGGATGGTTTGAATTATGTGGACCTACAAAAGGCATCACTCAAGTAGTCATTTGTATCAAGAGTCACTGGAATTGCATTTTTCCATTTATGATGTCAACTAGTCTGATCACTGAACGCTGAGTGGAATTATTTGAAAACATTTCTTTGAGGTATATGCACCTCTATTGGTCATTGAGGAGTGTAAATGGTTATAGATCACAGTTAATTTGAATTTGCAAAAATGTTCTGCAGGTATGCAATGACTGGTCAATTGACACAGAAGAGTGATGTGTACAGCTTTGGTGTGGTTCTTCTAGAACTTCTGACTGGGAGGAAACCTGTCGATCATACAATGCCACGTGGACAGCAGAGTCTTGTTACTTGGGTGAGTCTATATGCTTACTTCTTTGGGAATATCATTTCCTTTCTGTTCTACCAGTCTTCTGCTTCATTTAGTTTGACCTGACATATACCCTGCTTTTTCTCAGGCTACTCCAAGATTGAGTGAAGACAAAGTTAAACAATGTGTAGATCCAAAGCTAAAGGGAGATTATCCTGCTAAAGGAGTCGCGAAGGTCTCTCTTTCTCTCTCTCTCTCTCCACAACCACCTGTCCACCGTTCACAGAATTTTTTTTGTTTAATATTGGTGTGCTCACCGTTTTTGATATCCAATTATAGATTTAGCAACTTAGAATGTGATTTTCGTTTTGTTGATACAGCTGGCAGCTGTGGCAGCATTGTGTGTGCAATATGAAGCTGAATTCCGGCCAAATATGAGCATTGTTGTCAAGGCTCTTCAACCACTTCTGAAGCTGCCACCACCACAAGCTCCGGAGCCTTGAAGTTTCCTTCTGTTGGAATTTCTGCGTCCCTGAAACATTCTGCTTTCAAATTGCCTGCTGATTTCATCATAAACTTTCTATATATATATATTTTTCTTTCGTTTTTCATATATGATATTGGATGTGTAGGATTGGTTTGGCCAGTTTCATGTCATTGCTGATTTCTGTATTTTGCTGGAACTATCCCGGTGTCTAATTTTTTAGTTATGAATTGACTTGGGGATTGGGTTGTGAGGTGGACATATTTTTCTCTGAATACTGTTTGCTTTCTTTGGCTTCTGTATCATTGAATGAAGTCTATCGCGCATGTTTTGTAATGGAAAATCGAACTCTGCAAAACCTGGTATAGGGTGTTCATAATTTTGCATAGTCTCGACCAACCTGGTATAGAGTATCAGTTTTTGGTACTTATAACTGCCATATTTGGCATAGAAAATGTCATTCGAAGGCCCCAAATGTTAAACAATTATTATTGTTACTTTTAATTTTTTAGAAAGAAACAATTTAACAGCCATTTGCTCGCAAGCAGTCCGCATGTATCTACACTGATTGGTCTTTTTGTTACAACTTATGAAAAAATAGTAAATTTCATCTTGCTATTCGGAAGTTTACGTTTCAGCCATTCCTATTTCAAGTATTTTTCATGTTAACTTCGAACCTAAATTTTGATTTGGGTTATTTGCTCAAATGGTCCTAAAATTTATACACAAGTTGCATTTTGGTACCTTAACTAAATTATTTATTTAAATGGTCCACCAACTTTTTATTAATCGGTGCATCAGTCCTATCGTTACATTCTGTCAATATTGACGTGAAATATAAGGGTAAAACAGTCTAGTTAAATAAAATTGTAAATAAATAAAAACTAAAAATCAAAAGAAAAAAAAACCTATCTCCCTCTCCCAGCCCCCAACTTGATAACCATTGCCCTAGGGCCCCATCTTCTCCTCCCCACAGCTCACCCTATCTTCTTCTCCTCACAGCTCACCCTACCTTCTCCCTGTTCTCTCCTCTCTCCCTCTATATCCAAGAGAGAGAGAGAGAGGGGGATGAGAGGCTATTGCAAGGGTGAGTCTATAGTGAGTGGGAAGTTATAAGGGGTGTTTTTGAGGGGTATGTAAGAGCCGTTGGATTTCATCCAACGGTGAGTTTTTAAAAGAGGGTGCATGTAGAATCGGGTTGAAATCTAACCCGTTAGAAACCCAACTTCAGTTGTTCCCCTTTTTCCCTCTCTGTGAAAAACTGAAGAACACAATCCTCTCTTTTTGAATGTAAAGCAAACCCACAATTAGAAGGATCCAAATCTCCCAAATCGTATAGTCACTCGACTGTCAGTAGCTCGTTGGGAGCCCTGCGATCTATGGTAACCTGGGT
The DNA here is from genome assembly GCF_902201215.1 of Prunus dulcis. NCBI lineage: Eukaryota > Viridiplantae > Streptophyta > Magnoliopsida > Rosales > Rosaceae > Prunus > Prunus dulcis. The sequence continues at coordinate 9,675 of NW_023010306.1, read as the reverse complement.
ATTACGAAGAATGTCTCTTACCTAGCTGTTGCCCTGTTTTGATTCTATGGCTCAAGTGAAAGCCCCTTCTCTTTTTCATTCAGCTGACAAGATTCCAGATGAAAGCAAAGTAGCATATCTCTCTGTTTGTAGCTAGAAGCCAAAGCAGCAGTTGTTCCTCGATTTTGGTAGAGATGGAGTCTCAAATACCAAAGAGTCTTCTCTAATGTCCACCACATTCTTTCCAGCTGACCGACTTCAGAGGTCCCGATTGATTTTGAGAGGTAAGTTCACTTGCTAGATTGATTTTATTGGGTTTGGTTTATTTTTTGTGAGGGTGGGAAATTCGTCATTTGTGGCATCAATAATGCATCATTTTTGGAATCAATAATGTGTCATTTCCTTATGAATATTCAATATACTTAGTTCATTGTTGTTGGTCGGGGTGGAAAATCATGAAATGTAGGTAAAAGAACCTAAACTTAGGCTTAATGACATTAGGAGTAAGCATTTCGAGAGGATATTGGGTGAAGTTCTGGAATTGGTGGTTTGAATTACATTTGTGTTCTTAGTTGAACATATTGGTTCTAATGTTATTTTGAACAGATTATTTGACAAGAGATGACGTAACTTATGAAATTTTGCTTGCGTTTTGTGTAATTGGAAGTTAGGCTATGCGTATTTTGTGTCAATTTGGGCAATGTTTTGTGTAAGTGGAATGCATTGATATGTTGTGATGCAGGAATGACTGATTAATGAATGAATAATTGCTATGCAGTACTATAGAAGTGGATCAATAATATAGTTAGATAAAATGTCTGGGGGCTCAGACAGTGATGAATGTGAAACAGCTAATGGGAGGGTTTATATTCCTGAAGTAAGAAATGAGGAAACACCAGCAGTTGGGATGATGTTTGACTCGCTTGACCTCGGTTACAATTTCTATAATAGATATGCATTCTTAGCTGGCTTTGGTATTCGACTTCATTCCAGCTTTTGGGGGAAAAATAAGAAAGAGATTTTGAGGAAAGAATTTGTATGTTGCAAACAAGGTGCATACAGGAGGGATGAAACTCGGGAGAGAAAAAGACGACGGGGAATAAGTAGATGCAATTGCAAAGCTAAGATTGTGGTTGTGAAGACAAATGGGAGCAAGAAGTATACCATATCTCTTTTTGCAGAGGGACACAATCATAAGATGACACCCTCAGAAAGAATGCATTTATTGAGATCACACCGTCATATTTCATATTCTACAAAAGTACTCACAAAACAGTTGGGTTCAGTTAATATTCCCATTCATCAGAAGGTAAGTATTTTTGAGGTGCAATCCGAAGGAATGGATAAAATTGGTTTTATCAAAAAAGATATCTACAATCTTGAATGTAGTGTGAATGGGAAGCTGAGGAACCACGATGTTGAACTAGTGACCGAGTATTTTATGGCTGAACAAAAAAAGAATGAGGCTTTTTATTTCAAGATTGAGGGAGATGGCCATGACAGGTTTAGTCGATGTTTTTGGGCAGATGCAACTTCTAGACGGGCGTATGGGTTTTATGGAGATGTTGTTGTATTCGATACCACATTCAACACGAATCGATACGACTTGACATTTGCACCAATGTTGGGAGTTAATAACCATGGTCAGACAATTGTTTTAGCATGCGCATTTTTGAGTAAGGAAACGACTGAGTCGTTTGTTTGGATGTTTGAGGAGTTTAAGAAAGCCATGCCAGGTGGGGAACCTAAAACGATCATTACAGATCAAGATGCGGCAATGGCCATAGCGATTTCAATAGCCTTCCCGACTACATTTCATCGACTTTGCATATGGCACATCACATCAAAGTTCTCTGTTAAGTTACCACGTGACGCTTATAATGAGTATTGGCGTGAATTTCAGAAAGCCATATGGGATACTGACAATAAGGATGAGTTTGATGCAAAATGGAATATTGTGGTTACAAAGGCTGGTTTGACTGACCATCCATGGCTAAGTTCAATGTTTGATTTAAGGGAATCTTGGGTTCCAGCCTACGCACGACAATTTTTTGCCGCTGGAATGTCAAGCAGCCAAAGAGCGGAAGGTTCTCATGGTTTTTTCAAGCAATACATATCAAGGAGAAATTCGTTGATGGATTTCATAATACGATTTGAGAGGGCACTTTCTCATCAACGTGAAAAAGAGTTAGTTGCTGATCACGTAGATGCATTTGAAGTGGCTCAATGTCTTCTACCGATGCCAATGAACAAACAAATGGCTACCTTGTACACAAGGACAATGTTTCAAAAGTTTGAGCAAGAACTAATAGAAAGTACAGCATGTTTCCTAGAGCTCAAAACAGAGGATGCTTGTAAAGTTGTCTTTAACGTGAGCGAAAGGAAAAATTGGGAAACAAGAGTGGCAGAAGTCGTATATGTCAAAGATTCTGACCACGCATCGTGTAGCTGCCAAAGATTTGAATTTGTTGGAATTATTTGCAAGCACATCCTAGCATTGTTCAGAAGGGACCAGATTGAATATATGCCCGAAAAATATATTTTGAAGAGGTGGAAGAAAACTGCGAAATGTGGATTGGTGTCGATGCAAATGGCAAAGAAATTAAAGACTGTGTAGATCCTGGCCTTCTAATAAAGCGGAGTACAATGTCTCGACTTGCTTCAGATGTGGTTGAGGATGCATTAATGAGTGAAGAAGGATGTGAGGTACTGTCAGAGACTCTAAAAAGTTTGCAGGTGAAGTTGAAGTTGCTGAAGGATGGACCAAGTAATAACGAAGTTGGAGGGTCCAGCTCTCAAACACAATATATGAAAGACCCTAAGAGAGTGAGGTGCAAAGGAAGGTCGAAAGGAGTAACGGGAGCAAAGGAAAAGGCAATGAAGCGAGGGATTAGACACTGTCGGGAGTGTGGACACATTGGTCATGATAGAAGACAATGCCCAGCCTTGAACACACCGTAAGATGCTAACACTATTTGTAATAGCATCTAAAATTTGAATAGGTAAAATTTTGATGTGCTTGTGTTTGATGTTTATGCAGGACATCACCGTCGAACAACGACGAATCAACTCCAATACATCGTAGTGACCCATTATTCGACGATTTTGACAAGATGCACGGACCAAGTGAATGATTTATATTTGTATTAGACGAAATGTGGTTGTTATGAAGATTAATGATCAGGTGAACTTTTATAGATTCAGTTTTTGAATATTGTTGTGTTTTTGTTCATGTCCACCGATGAGCTCTTACTATGTCCACTGGTAATTGAAATGAAAATTTGCTTGGTTTCATTCGTCCATGAAATTTGGAGACATGGTAATTTTAGGTCTTCTCCCTATTTATAAATTTGCAAAGACATTTGATAAAGTATGAAATTTTGATTTATATTTAAAAGGAATGACTTTTACCATCTAAAATGGCCAGTTTAGGGTGAATTATGCTTTAACAGAGATTCATTTTTCAAATCCTGAGGCTAATGCAGCATTCCAGCAGTTACTCTGTTGTTTCCATTACCAGTAATCATTTCCAGCAGTAGCCACTTTTTCCAACTGGTTAATAGGGGCACGATTTTGTACACTTTTGTAACTGAAGGATACTTTAAGCACTTTGTTGGAACAGAGCAAATAGAAAGCAGCGTGTAAAAAAGAAACATAACATTGCCGCCAATTACACTTAAAAAGCTGAATGACAAATATGAAAGGGTACACTAACTTACATAAATACTCATAATTCCACACATAAAAGAACATTTGATTGCAAAACATATTATGTGCTCCCTCTTAGCAATACCACGATCTCCCCAACCAACTGAACAACGGTAGCCACAATCACTCGGTCGTACTCGTCAGCTTTTTCTTAGCAGGTCTCACATGCTTATGGCCACTCATATCCCTAGTGATATAGACCAAATAAATCTTCAGCAATATTTGGAATTTTATTATATATATATATACCATAAACCATTCACTAAACAATGTATAGCACATGTTTTGTTACTTATGACTCACGTATCAGTTTTTTTTTAACACATTAGTACGCCAGCTCTTTAATGTAAATGGACATGATAAGGAGCATTTACTGATTCCCCGCTTGGTGTGATATTGACTGCTTATTGAATAATATGTCCATATTTTCAAAATAGAATGTTAGACATTATAACACATGATGACTTGCAATACATAGTCCCAATAATTATATATGAAGCAAATGAAACTGATATTTGTGTTATTTTAAAATAGATAATGACATTAAGGGAGTATATGTGCAATACCACGCTCACCCTCAACCAACTGAACAGCGGTAGCAGCAATCACTTAGTCGTATCGGTCGGCTTCTTCCGAGCAGCTTTGACGTGTTTATGCTCATTCATGTCACCCCCATCGTCTAGTATCTCTCTCACAGCATCAGGGGACACATAGTTCCAATCATAACTTGTATGAGTAGTTGCCGCAAATGCTCGAAATTTGTCGAATCCTTCGTTGAATGCCAACTCCAGTTCACTATGGTGCTCTTCGCATCGCATATGGTTCATCAAACAACCTTTCATTTCATCATTCATTACTGTATCCAACTCCTCAGCTTTCAGCTTCCTTTTATGACTCAACTTCAAGTACTTGTTCTTTTGGGAGAACGCTTTGTTCACTCTAATGTTAAGATCAGCCAAAATTGCCTCGTCTTCAACACATTTCTCGTGCCATGAATTGATCAGTCTGGAATTATAATCCAGCTTGGCATTGACTGCATGTATTGCCTCTAATGGATCATCGGAGTCCCCCTCACTCCCAAATGATGTTGAAAAAGGAAGGGGACGGCGAGTAGAATGTGGAAATAGAACCTGCGACTCCAATTTGTCATCTTCGATTGTATTGTTGGCGCCTGAAGAGGTTGACATGCTTCAATAATCCTCTTTGTTTTAGGAGGATGAGGATTGCATATGCAACTTCGTTTGACAAAGGGAACATATGTTTATAGACCAATATACGACAGCTTGTGTGTAGTCAACAGATGTACTTTTTGGCGGGAAAATTTTTAAAAGAGGTGTCAGGTTTTGCTTTTCAAGCATGTCAACCTCACACTCTCCTTACACCACTGATAGTGGTTGAAAGAAACTCAATGGAAGTGACATCTACTTAGTTAACTCAACCAAACTAGTTAGGATTAAACTTAGATTGTATCAGACCAAAAATTAATTTCTAGATTGTGGACCAAATATTTTTTGGCGGGAATCCTTTTCTTGGTATTACTATCACCCCTTTCATATAAATTCTCCTCCCCCACAAAACTCACTCCTCCACCGAATCTGTCTCCATCTACTGATACTCTCTCAACCAAACAAACTCATTCCCCCCAAATAATGGATTTACAAAAAAAGTTTGATGTGAGCATAATAAACACCCCTCCAAACAAAGACCGCCTTCGACACGCAAGTGAGTCACCAGACAAGCAATGTCACATTCCTAGACAGAATGACCATTTTGTTGGAAGTTTTGAGTCTGAAAGAGTTGTTGCTTTTTGGAAGGAGAGGCATCTTCAACTTGTTGATGAAATCCAAAGGGCAAGGGCACGTTTGGAATTTGTTGAAGGCCAAATTGAAGATGACAAAAGGCAGGCCAATCTGGATTGGACGAAGTTGCAGCGCATGAAGCGTAGACACAAACGACTTCGGAGTCTAGCTGTTCAAAAATACAAGAACTCATCTAATGCAGTGGAGTCAAAGAAGCGTGTGATGCAAGCTGGATTCGACTACTTCCGATCCTATGCAAAACTCGTCGTTCCCGGGTTTGATTGGTCATCTATTACCGTTTCCGACGTCACCAAATATACTCAGCAAGGGAAGTAACCATTTTGGTTCTCGTGTTTGAGCAGATGCAAATCAGTGGAATTGGACTTTTCGTTACACTCTGCTTCAAAGCTATTTTGATGCTAACTACTATGGAAGATTTAAACCTTAATATTTTGATGTCTTTAATTACGAAATCACAAGATGCAAAGAGGCCATCTACTTCAGTCATATGTTGCTGCCATGTCCATTTTTTTTTGATCATGTATCAGATTTGGACATGGTTGCATCATATGCAATGTTGCCTTTATTTATTATATGTTAGGACAAGGTTTATGGAAAAGCTTTTGTGAGTGCATTTGTGACAAGGTTATGGAATTATTATGTACCATTTATATATTGTTTTTTGTACTGGTTCATCTCCTACTATTTCTTGCTTTCTTTATATTTTATGTTTGTGGAATCCCTCTAAAAGTTAACATATACTGTGAACAAAATGCAGACTGAATATATAAACACTCATATAGACTAGGACAAATATTCACTAAGGGTTTTAAAATTGCTTCACTTGTGTGAGGTTATTGAGAAAAATTATGGCATTATTTTATGTGATTGGACATGATTGAAAATATATTACTGATTCCCAATGCGGCGTCATATGGACTACTTATTGAATACCTCTGACGTGTAACCAAATCTCTAAGTGCAGTTGCATGTGGACAACTTATTGAATACCTCTGACGTGTTTAAAACTCTAGGTGCAGTTGCATGTGGACAACTTATTGAATATGAACTGACGTCTTGAAAGGTCTAGGCGTAGTTGCAATGATGGCTTGAAAGCATGTGCAATTATTATTTATGTTAAACTTTTATGGGTTTAGAACATATTATTGTATATACTGAAACTAATTATTGTATTATTACAAATTATATATCGAATATTATCCGAAATATACGTGTTAACGTGAATTAGGGTTAAGAGGAAAGTGAGTTATGTACAAATAATTTTGATTTTGTCATTATCCGGGCAAATTTTGGATTTTCGTATAATTTATTACCTATTTCCACAAATTGTTGCACTAAAAAGCCAAAATAATAGCAAGAGGACACCTGGCGCGATCTCAGCCCGTCACTTAGGACTACTTGCACAGCTATACGTCAGTGAACATGGCCACATCCTCCCTTTTTACCCTAAATTATTATTTTATTACTTTTCCTTACAAAAATCAGAACTAATTACACAAAAAATACAAAAAATATCCGAAAATTGCTACCATCTCATTGACACTCCATCTCCCTTGCTGAATTCTCCGAATCATTGTTACGCTGTGTAAAAATTATTCTTGGCATTAACGGGAGATGCTTGTTGAAGTAGGTTATTGAAGTTGAAGTTAACAAACATCAATACTTAGGGTTAAGAGGAAAGTGAGTTATGTAAAACAATTTGGATTATTTCATTGCGAGACGGATGATTTATAGGTTCTCCTAGTTTTATGACGTCACAAGGAGGCCGGAGTAATTTTCGGGGCATTTGTAGGAATTTCCTACTATTTATTACCTATTATCAAGGATTTTTCCACGAAAATAGCCAACCCTAATTGCAAAAACACACCTGGCGCAATCTCAGCAGGTCACCTTTCACCACTTGCACAAGTGTACGTCAGTCAACATGGCCACATCCTCCCATTTTACCCTAAATTATTATTTTATTCCTTTTTCTTACAAAAATCAGAACTAATTACACAAAAAAATATAAAAAATATCCGAAAATTGCTACCATCTCATTGACACTCCATCTCCCTTGCTGAATTCTCCGATTCATTGTTACGCAGTTTTAAAAATAATTCCGAACATTAACGGGAGATGCTTGTTGAAGTAGGTTATTGAAGGTCAAGTTAAGAAACATCAATACTTTGGGTTAAGAGGGAAGTGAGTTATGTTAAACAATTTGGATTATTTCATTGCAAGACGGATGATTTATAGGTTGTCCTAGTTTTATGACGTCACAAGGAGGCCCGGGTAATTTTCCCAACCTTTTTCATGAATTTCCTACTATTTATTACGTATTCTGAAGGATTTTTCCACTAAAATAGCCAACCCTAATTGCAAAAAGACACCTGGCGCAATCTCAGCCGGTCACCTTTCACCACTTGCACAAGTGTACGTCAGTCAACATGTCCACATCCTCCCATTTTACCCTAAATTATTATTTTATTCCTTTTTCTTGGAAAATTCAGAACTAAATACACAAAAATTAGAAAAATGAGCCGAAAATTTCTACGAACTTATTAAGATTTCATCTTCCTACTGAATTCCCTGTTTCATGGTTATGCTACATTAGTATGTTCTTATTATTTATCCACAATTATTAGAATTATTATGATATTACTTTTTACGCTGTCCCTTTGTTAATTATATTTAGTCCAACTTGTTCTTCAATTTGTTAATTTTTTTCATTTTTAGGTTTAAGGGATGTTTTGAAAAATAATATGGAAATATACAAGTCATCCATTGTACTCCTTCCACACAAAAAACGTATTCAACGTCAATCAGTGTTCAACTTTTGCTTAAGAAACGTGTAACCAAATCCTTCATTGCAGGGTGGGAAAATGTCATTCCCAAGCCCCGGTGAAAAGACACCTATTTACTCCATGCATGACTTTTCGTTTACCAAATATGAAGATTGGGGTCGGTGAGCAAAATATCTGTGTCAGTAAAATATCAATCCTAGCCGTCTATGATGTAAGTAATAATTACCCTATCTAATAAATATTATACATTTATATATAAAACGGTTTATGACAAAATACCAACTTTTAAACAACATTTATACAACATATCTACAACGTAGCCAGCCAACCTAGAAGTGAAGAGAACCAAGTCCACAATGCATCAAAACCGTAAATTCGTACTCAAACTAATGCAAAAAAACGTGATTCCCTCGCACAACATACTCACGCATCAGTTTGGACCAAAAATACTCTCACGGTGCCATTTGCATCGATTGCAACAAGTCCAGAAGGCAGGATTTATCTTGTCTTCACTAGGCCAGCCTTGAATAACAAAATACCATTCATTGTTGTTACAAGCGCTGCAACGATTAAACTTAATCTTCCCATAGTCAAACATATCTACGATATGTGTTGCAACACATGCTGTGTTTAATCTTCGTGTCAAAGCATCCCTGGTTCCTTTCATATCAATGTTGTTACGCTGATTCAAAGAACACAAGAATTGTAATGCATCCTCTTTTGACTGACCAATTTCGGACATACCAAGTAGTCCAACTACATAAGCCGCTTCCATATGGCCTGCCGTGGCTGCAGTGCGCATCCCATACAACCCTTCCACCTTACCGTGCTTGAAAAAAATATCGAATGCTTCTCTAAATATGGACTCAGGGTTATCGCAAGCCCGGCATTGTTCCAAGAAATGCTGGACCGCAGGTCTGGCACGGTACCAGATAGGATGGTATGGGTACTTTGCCATTGAAATGGTGTTCCACACTTGTGGACTGTTTGCCAAAGTTTGGAACAATGGGCACACAGATGCCATACGGAAGAGATCTTCCGATGATTCGTTTGCCACGTATAACATCACTTGAAACCAAGCGGACTCCGGGATGAAGGCTTGGGGCATATCCAAATGGACATGCTTCCTTCTCTTTCCTCCGATTGTAGTGAAGTGTTTCAAATTCATTCAACAGTTTTTGGAATGGAACGATTTGAGGAGTGGCAGAGGTGCAAAACGAGAATATTTGGGGTACACGTTTTGTTTTAGCGGATGATTTATAGTGTTTTGAAAAGGTGTTTCCAGGTGGGGTATTTCAAAGTTGACCGTTTTCAAAGACACTGAACCGAAGTGAATTAAAACTGAAGACAAAAGAAGGGAAAACGTCAAAACGGTGCATACA